>NC_031966.2:32240289-32475289 GCF_001858045.2 Oreochromis niloticus | reverse complement strand
TTTTAGAATTTCTTCTTTCTGCTGTTCTCTTTAGGGGTCACACCAGCAGGTCACCCAGCACCTCACCCTGTCACCCTCCTCTGTCACACCAGCCCTCTGCAGGTCGTCTTTCACTATATCCATGAATCTTCTCTGTGGTCTTTCCTGCCTGGCAGCTTCAACATCCTTTGTCCAGTATATCCACTATCCCTTCTCTGCATGTGTCGAAACCATTTCAGCTTTGTGTCTCTAATTTTGTGTCCATTTATATTATATAAAAATCAAAAATGTATATTAAAATATCCTTTTAATTACAATGTGGTTTTATTGTTTCTTTGTTTTTTGTTTTTTTGCATTATTTCAATATAGTGAGGTAATGCATCTACCACATACTATATTTATGTTGTTCAAAACGGATCTATATACCCAATAAGGATAATCACACACCAAACATATATTTTGTAGTATGACTAAAAGCATGCTCTCATTTATTCTCTCCCCCCAGCTTGCACATGGTCCTTTCATTGACTTGACTTGTTATTTCGCATTGCTCCAGCAGAGGGAGCTGCTCATGCATCAACACCACTCAGTGTGGGCGCACGTGTATTACTCTCAGAGTGAATTCAAACCTCCAGTCATTCATTCATTTGCGCCTATTGTAAATAACGTCGGGGATTTTAGCCACTGCCATTTGTGGCTAAAGTCCGTCATTTCCAAGAGAGACCTGGCATCACGGCAGCAAAAGCCAATGTCATTTGCCTAGAAAAGGTAAGAAGGTGACAGATAAAGGAAAGAGTAAGTTTTCCTTATTGGAAATCAGCTCCTAATACAAAATAATTCCTGTTAATGCAAACTGAGAGGTGTGGCCACTGATTAGAAGAAATGGCGTGAGCAAGATTTCAAGGAAAAGGAAAAAAACAGGAGAGAGGGAGAAACACACTGAGAGGTAGACAAACAGGTGTCTGGTATCACTTTTGGTGGAAACTCAGCAGTATTGACTGATGGCAGTTGCGGTTTCACTTTGCGCAATGGTAGCTGTTGTGGGGATTTGGGGTCCATTCCACTGAGCTAAACAAAGCAAACCATTTCCTGCCTTATTTGTAAATAAAAATATTGCGATTTTAATGCAGATTTTAAAAAAAATAAAAAATAAATTCACAGTAACACGCTAGTTTTATTAAAGCCATTTTTATAACTGATGTGTTATAACAAATTTCAGCTGTTGCTCACACCAGGATTAAAACTGCAGGTGTGTTGTGTCATCTCATATACATTCAGCCTGTTTTCCACTCCGCTCCTACCACTCCCCACATCCTTGCTGATTAGCCGACTTTACAACTTGATAACTAGGTTTGAATGAGTCAGACCTTCCAAATAAGTGGCTTGAAATTTTCTTTTAAGTAAACCTTAACGTGGCAGTAACTGTGATGAAACGAAGGTAAAATACACCAAACAAGCACTTAAGTTGTTGTGCAGAAGCTTAGGTAAAATTTGTATTAAAAGTTCAACAAATAAATGATGAACCATGTTAAATAATTTATGTTAAATAAACAATGAAGAAATAAACATTGATTTTGTAATAAATCTATGACCAAATTATAACATTTTACATAGAAAACAGTCATAAAAGTGTAAATGAATTACTGACCCATTTAATAAAGGCCTTCTCTTAACGTACTTTCCATTACAGCAGTGTACGTAATCATCTCTCAAATCATTACCTTGTAAACAAAATCACAGGAGCAGCAATTCCCTTTTTTTATCTCAGAAACCTCATTGTGAGTCACATAACCCTGAAAATCACGCCACAGCCTCATCATTGATGCATCACTTATACACTGGAGGTTTTAAATAGCTTTGTTTGCTGATAGGAATGTGACTGACATTTGTGCTATCTAGCTGATCTTTTGCCTCTGGGCAGAGTGAGAGCAAACACAATGACTACCTGTATAATAACGGTGTCAACAACCTGTTGACGGAAAACCCCTATGAAAAAAACCCCAGTTTCCTTTCTGTGCATGTGGTGTTGTGATTAATTGTTTTGTACAAAGCCAGCAGGACTTCCTTAAGGAAGAAGAAGGAGGAAAGTGGGGAGATAAATGCAGCTATGCAGGCACTCTCAGCCGGATAAGATTTAAACAGTACATGTAGGAAAGACAAAAAAAAGAAAATAATCACAGAGAATTGCCCTCTTTTCCCTTGATGGGTAAAATTCAGAGCCTGTCAGGGGAAATTAAACTCCTTGTGTCCTTGAACATAACTAAATCTCATCAGCGGAGCAGATTAGAAATGTCAGGCTATGAAGTCATTAACAGCAGCAGGTACACTGCATGTGTAAATGTGCTTACTTTAATATTGTGACCCAGCTGCTGTTAGTTTACCTCTTTGTGATATTGTAGTAATCTAAACAGGAGATAAGAGGTAGTGGAAAGAGGAGGAGGAGAAGGGAGGGGAGAAAAAAAGACAAATGCACTGATGTCAGTCCGTCCCACTTCTATTCAAGTACAAATGCCGCCGAGCTGAGTCGAGCCTGCATACCAGCACTGCTGACGACTGATCTGATCCCACACACACACACAAAGGCGCTCTGTGACGGCCTGTCGCGTCACACGCTCATCATAGCGCTCACTCACACAGGCACTGAAAGTCAGACCGGAGCTGGGAGATGCTACGAGCTGGCAGCCGCTGAGTAAGTCCACTTTCCCTCCTCTGCACTCCTCTTTCATTCTCTGCCTGCTTTTCTTGCTTGATTGCCATTCTCCGGCCCGTCTAAGTTCATTTATCTCTCACACTCTGCCCCGCCGCTGTGAAATGGCCAGTGTTTTCTCACACTGAGAGACCTTTCAAACTTTTCTCTCAGTATGCCGTGCACATGCCTTTCTGCTTTTCTTTCTTTCTTCTCGGTGTATGTGTAACGGCAGAGAAGCAAACCCCGGGCTTATTTGCATGCTGGCGCAGAGCCAGAGCCCGATGCTTTACCTTTACAGAAGAATAACAGAGACTAATGTGCTAATTTTGTCCCTTTCTGTGATATTATTTCTCTGAAGAGTCTGCACGGGCTGTTATTGTCTTTGAGAAATCTGGACGCGCTCACATCTCAGCCTGAATGCTTCTCTTGTCCCAAATTCACACAGCTGATTGTGGGAGCTGTGGTGCAGGTGTAACACTGTTCATGAATAGAGAGCTGAAGCAATTTGCCACAGAGCTGAATGTTTGCTATGAAGTCTTCGAGTCAGGTTGGGTTTATTTGCATTGCGCTCAATCACAGTCTCAAAGGGCTTTAACAGCCCCCATTCAATGTACAGAGGATAGGCGTTCACATAGGCAAGAACATGGATCACAAAGACATCACAGCGAGGGAAAAAAACTACTGACAGATATAGAAAGAAGGGACACTGGTTCTACAACTGACACCAAAACTAAGCTGCTCGGTTTAGTGAGATTTGGTGACCTGTGGGTAGCAGGGCCAGACCAAATCGACTGTTTTCTACTGTTTTGAGTTCCCAGGCTAACAAAAATGTAAAGGTGCAAAATATCCTGGTTTCACTGCTTCATTTAAGCTGAATTATTCAGCTTTTGTCCAGGATTTAGTAGAAGTGGGCAGATCAATCCAAATATCGATAGTAATAATCCTAACTGTGGTATTGGAATTGAATCAATACTCGCCTGATAGGATCGATACTTTGTTTCTGTCCTCTAAGTACAGTATGAAGCTCACTGAACTAATTATTGTGGACAGTATAAATCACAGTGATTAAGTGATTAAAATGTGTTTAGAATTTGCAAAGCGCTCATGATTTATCTCATAAATCATGACACATTGGACACACTGCTCTAGCCTACATGAGCTGCTTTTGTAGGTTTTTTAGTATCAGTATGTGAGCTGATATCTGCACTACTTGCCCTGTATCGGATCAGTACTAAAATTTGCAGTACTGAGCACCACTAGGATTTAGAATCACTAAATGTGCCCCCTGTGAAGCACATATAACCTCAATGTTTATCAGTGACCATAACACTGGATCGCTCTCAAGCGCTCATTGGTCAGCTGTTATCAGCCACACAAATCCTATTGGCTCTCACTCAGCAAAACATTAGCCCACATATTTTAAAAACTGCACAAGGTTGTTTTCTGGGATTTAGACTCTGAGGGCTTCCTGATTAATTTATAACTAACTGTGTTGACATGCATGTTGATAAGGTTCTGAAAAAAATGAGGTTGTGTGTGTGTGTGTGTGTGTGTGTGTGTGTGTGTGTGTAATATTCAACTCTTTATCCCTGGGTCTGTTACTCAGAGATAGCATAGAGTCATTAGCACCCCGCCCTGTCTATGTCTGTGTGTGAGTGTGTTGACATACTGAACCTGCCCCTATTTGCCCATCAGTGTTTGGAAGCACAGCAGCATTCTCACTGCAACACTCACACACACACACACACACACACACACACACTCACACACACACACGTTACACTTGGCATTGTTACTTATTTGCTTAGGGCCTATTGTGTTCTGCCAGCCAGAGCTGCACTGAGCGAAAGGGAACAAAACAATAAAGTAGATTTAATCTCTCTCTCTCACTCTCTCTTTAAAACCCACAACAGAAGCATTTACTGCCCAGTTGATCCGGATACTCTACCCTGCACCTCCACCTCCAGAAAGAGCCTGCACACTCCTGCTGCAGTCCAGAGAAACAACACTTGACAATCAACACCGAAGTGACCTCCAACAGCCAGGACTGTACCTGATCCCATATCCTTCAAAGAAAAGGGCAACCTGACTCTGAGCACAGCGGGAAAAGGAGCGATCACTCCCCACTGCTGAAACACAACCCAGTGGACCGAGAGACAGAGGGGCTGACGGTCGTGTGTGGTGCCCGGGAAAAGAGGCAGGATGCTGGCTCAAATCCTTCAAGATATGTGGGTGGAACCTGAGGTTCTAGAGGCCCTCAGTGAGGAGCAGAAGAGGATCCTCTTCCTCAAGATGAGAGAGGAGCAGGTACGCCGCTGGAAAGAGCGCGAGGAGAAGGAGGAGAGGGAAAGAGGACACAACAGGAACACCAAGTCAAAGAAAGGTACAGCACTGGTTATTCTGTAGTGGGTAAACTTGTTCAGCTCACCATACAGGCCACACTTGTATAAATTCCAGTAAAGGAACAGCCTTAAACACTCATGAAACACCATTGTTTGGAAGAGGAAGGAGGAAGGTTTCTGTCAAACCTGGCCCCCATTTTTACATAACATTGTTAATGAGGACAATACCGACATCACCAGATTTCTTTACAGGAACAGCAGGTGTCACAACTCTTTCCACAGGTTAGGTAGGCGGAAATCATTTAGGTAAATGAGAGAGAGAAGCTGTTGTGGTTCACTGAAGACTAAAGCTACCTGTAAAAATGTATAATTGACTAAAATATAAAAACCCAGAAAATGAAATATTATGGAAACATTATGGTTTATTTATAAGGCTAACTGAAATATGCTAGGATACAGGACCTGCATTATTTTTAGTCTTGTTTAAATTTGTCAGTACAGCAAGCATTGGAGGCTTTGTTTGCTATGTAAGTTAGCTGTTTTCTTAAAGGTTGTGATCTGTATTTTGGTTAGCCTATTTATTATACACTTGTATACCTTCTCGCTAATATAACGTCTTTTGTATGCCACAGAATACAAAAGCAAAAAGATTATAATTAAAATTAATAAAACAAAACTAAAATGAAACATTTTTAAAGATTAAAAGCTAAACTCAAAGCTAGCTTAAAGCAAAAACTGAATTGAAAACAAAATAAAAACTAGCTTTTACAAAAAGTTTATAAATGGATAAATTTATTGTAAATGTGAATATTATATAGATATTATATATATTATATCTGCTGAAGGAAGTGGTGCATCCAGCAGCTGGTTAGCTTAACTTTTTAATAGTAAGACTAGAAATAAGTGAAAGAGCTAGCTTAGCTTTTCCTCTCTTTTTTGTAACTGTCCTTAACAATGTTTATCTTGCTACTTTAAGATGCACAAATCTAAAGTGCAAATAAATAAATACAATTTAAAAAAATACACAAGTTGCAGCTTCACAAAGTTTCTGTCCCAGGTTTTTCATGGTTGGCTTACAACAGCAGCAACAGTTAGCTTTTCTCACGTTTTCTTGTCTGTATACTAAGCTAACCTAGCAAGCTGCTGGCACTAGCTTCATTTAGCTATTTATTGTTATTTTCTTATAATAGTGCTGTAACTCATTACTTTGTCTTATACAATGAATATGTAGCTTGCAAAGAAGAAGAACTTTGATAACCCGCTCATCCCAAATTTAAAATTATTAGTTTTCATTTTAGATTGCTTTAAATATTTAATAAACCCCTGGGCAGTATAACCATAACACGTTAAGAGAAAACACCATGTTTTTCCTGTAAATATCGTTCACTGCAAATCACTTCATGTTCATTATTTTTAATTTAGTTTATTGCTTGCTGCCAACTCCTTTGGGGGGCTCCAAAAATACAGATTTTAGAAAATGGGGCACCAGAGTTTACACCTACTTATTGTGTACTTGAAATCTTCTAAATTCTCAGTACACGTGAGCAGTGAAGCACAAGTTTTGTACAAAACCTTCTCTGGTTACCAATCTGACTAATGTGTTCAGATTACACCCAAAGAAATCCAGTTTGACCATCATCCCCATTGTTCTCTCTTACTCATTTCACCCAGCCTTCCTCTAATTAAGGTGTTATTCTAACTCACTGAGACCCTGCCGCCTCAGCCGGTTCACCTGGACAATGTATGTGTGTGTGTGAGCATGTGTGGGTTTGATGGACAGATCTCTCACGGCCAGCTGAATCATTCTGTTGGCTGAAAGCTGAATAAGATCGAGGAGGTCCTGTGGTTCTGGGGCGTCACCGCGCTTTAAAGCACATATTAAGTTCCCATCTTTGTTCACCCAATCTCTGCCATGTCACCTGAGAGGTGACGGAGTGTGTGCCGTTTGCACATTGCACTCCATACAATCCAGTCTGGCATCTTTCTGTCTTTGTTCACTGTTGTGTGGATGGGAAAAACAAGCCTTTACACGTGGTGTGCAAACAGGTCTTTAAATACAAATGCATGATTAAACCTGCACTTGTGTGTGAAGATTTCTATTATGTGCTGGATTTCTGGTTAATTTGCGGGTGTGGTGGTAATAAAGACAGGCACCGCAGGTCTGCAAAGTCATGGCAGGTGATTGACGCTCAGTGAGGTGACTATAAACGTGAATACTGAAGGTGTGTCGTTTGGGGTTTTTTTGACATCACAGGTCCCATTATGTGCTATGTCACTTCATGCGTAGCACACAAGACATTTGTCTAAAAATAAGTAGCTGCCATTATTAGCTGGAAATCTGTAAATGTTCACCGGTCCCGCTGGGGAAATTTCAACACCGACAATTTGAATTTTAAAGCCACGCCCCAATCTGTGACATCATGGCAGGTGTTTGGTCTTTATCAGGTACTCTACTGTCATGGAAAAACAGTCATCAGGATGGGGTTTTTATTTTTGAATACAACGTCATAATGAGGCAATGGCTGAAAATAACCAGTTTCCAGGATTTGAACGCAACATTATATAATTTATTGATTCATAACTGTGAGTGAATTCATGATTATTGTAACATTAGACCCTTCAATAAAGGTTTTAGCATTACAACATGTAAGGTATCTTAAAGTGAAACTTAAAGGGGGCATTTAACTACACTTTTACTGAAGGTGAGAAGGTTTTTTTGCTGTAGGAGACAATTAAATAATTCCAGGAGGAAAAGCTCCGAGGACACAGAAAACACAAACTGGGTTGAAAACGTACTAGTGTTAGAGGGCAAGTCTGTTCCAGGAGTGAGGCTTCCCAACACCAACACTTATAGGACAGCACCACCTTCTGGCTGATAGCCACAATAACAGTTTGTTAGAAGACTTCATTCTGAATGCTGCTGAGCATTTCTCTCTGAGTGTAATGAGAATATATTTTAGATGTTATATGCTTCATATACATTTTGTTTTCCTTATTTTCTCTCCAGCTTCCAGTAAACACGTGAAGTGGCTCCTCGGGCGGGATGGTGACGTGAGCGTCAGTATAATCGGCGAGGTGGACGAACTGAGATCCTCCAGACTCCTCCAGAACCTCATGAACAACAGGTAGAAACACATAATGTGTTTTTTCCAAAAAACATCTTTGACAAGTCGAATCAAAGAAATCCAAAGGATGATAAGCTCTTATCTTATCACAGTAAAGAACAATAAGCTATTTTCAATAGATCTGAACTAATGTTGCTCTGCATTGTGTATTTAACTTAGCACATAACATACAGTTTAGATCAACAGTGAACTAAATAGTTTCAGTCAGCCGGCCAATTCCTTGCACCAACTTGATTATAGAAGTTATTAGTGACATGGCTGACTGGTGGATTCATTTAAAGGTTGTTATCGGAGGGACTAAAACGGATGTCTTTGTCTTTCAGATTCCAGTCTGATAACATGAATGCCATCCAGAGAGTGGACTTGCTTCCAGGAAGCGAGGATCAGCAGCTTAACCTTAAAGAAGACATCCAGCTACCCGTCACACATGTAAGTTCCCATGTTTGAAGTGTGTTTGAAAGTGCGACGACCTGCGCGTGTGTTAGAGTTTATAACATCAAGTCGTTTCAGTCTTACGCGCAGGATGACACGGCTTCACCGAATGACCAGTCATCCGAGGAAGACATGGACTCGTGCAGCGCTGATGATGACCCGAAGGACACAGCTGAGGACAGCGACAGCGAATCAGGCAGCGGCTCGGACAACCTCAGCGACTGGACTCCGCTCTACAAGCCCCATTTTAGTAGTCATGGCAACCAGCCGCTCAGAGCCCCGCTGGCGGACACGGAGAAAACCGGCCCCCAGGACAGAGGTGAGAAGGGAGGAGCGGATAGAGGAGGGATCTATGTATGCTTGTGTTAAAAGTGTACGATAATCACCAACTCTAACTGCTTATAAATTCAGGTTAATCGATATAAAGTGGGTCTGAATACAAAATTGTAGCTATTTATTAGAACAGCCCATAGAAACAATAAACTCAAAGAATCAATCGGCACAGATGGCTCATGGTCAAAAGTGTACAAAAGTGCAGGAGCAGTACAGACGCATACTATTTTACTGTGAGCTATGAAAAACTGAACTATCAGGGATCATTCTGCAGACCTGTTCAGTGTTACAGTACATATTGATTACTGCATGACTCACATTTATTAAGCTGATTATTGTTTTAAAGGAACAGTTCATGTGAACATAACACTTCTGTGCTGGATAGCTTGTGTGTGGGTTGCCAGGTTTTGTTGATGTGTAGTAATCACATGTCCAGAACTGTTATATTATCATACATCGTCACGACCGTCAGCCCCAGACAGTGCCTGCCTGTGAGCAGCTTCATGTAGGAACTATTTTCTTTCTACTGTCTACATCCACCATCAGCTAGCAACATTATGGGCACCATTAATATTTTCAACCTGTCATGCTGCATGAACCTCTCCTCGCGGCGGGGTGTAGTTCAGTAGAAAGGAATGATATCTGGCACGATATCTGGCACGTGCCATTTTGATCTACTGTAGTTAAAAGAATGACAAACATCTCTAAAACTAGCAACTCACAGCATAACGTGTCCGTTTGATTTTTACAAATTAGCTCATCGTTGGGAAAGAGGTGCCACCTCAGCTGTATCCCAGAACATGTCATTGATTGCATCCTGTGCTTCTTTTCTTAGAAACTGCGTGCTACAAAGAGAAGCCAGAGGGCAGAGGTCGCGTGGAGCAGCTCAGGAAGAAATTCACAGATAATCATCACAACACATCAACTGCCTCCAAGAAACCGCCCATACCAGCCAAACCTGCTCATCTGCAGAAGTGAAGCGCACCGCTGACCCATTAGGACTCCACGTGTATCCCTGCTACACATGACCCCAAAGAGCCTACTCTACTGAGTGTAATGAGCCCTCTGCAGAAATAACCACTCTGTTGTACAGCAGCAGCTCAGGCTGAGGCTGCACGCACTGAAAGAAAAGGATTCTGACTTGAACCCGAGCAGTGAACAAAAATCCACTTTATTAGACCTTATTTCAAGGTCCGAGCTACAGAAAGAGAAACATCTGGGGGTGGAGTGAGAGAAAGACTTGAAAGCGTTTGGACTGAAGTCAACCTGAATGATAAAACTAAGCAGCTTTGATGTTGAGTTGAAATTCGAGCTCAGATACGCTCACACAGCGTCTGTGATTGACAGGTCGACACAGAGCGTGGTGTCCAGAGAGACGCACGCGAACACAGACTATTGACTGCCGGTGAAAAACACTGTGGTTTTATTACTGACATGTCATACGCAGGAAAAACTGATAAATCACCTGCATTTTTTTCTTTACTGATCCAAAGGTGGGAACTATGTTAAATGTAGTCCATGTACCGTATTACTATAATGTTTTTAACTGTGTTGATTGCTTGTTGGCAAAATTCTCCTTCAGCGTTTTAGCTGGCGTAAGAGTTTTGGGTTTAAAAGAAAACAACCAAATTCATGTTAAATTATTAACAGGGTCATTATACTCAGTGTACTTTCTACTGTCCCTGACATTCACTGACAGACACGGACATGCTCAGGAGGCCTTTCAGGTTTGGTGTCTTGCTCAAGAACAATTTAACCAGAAGTTTATGATGAGGTTGGAATATGTGGCAGCATACACTGCCTTTTTTTCTGTCAGAGCAAATGTTACCAATGGAGTAATGGCCACTCCAGCACACTCGACTTGAAAAGAAACTCTACCTGTCGGATTCAAAGGGACTAAACTGTGGCTCTTTTTGACAGAACTGCAAGCTCTAGCACGCTAACTAGCATCAGGTCTCTGAGTTGATCTACCAATCCTGTGTCAGGAGTATAATGAAAGTGAATGATATTTGATAGAAGCACTTATCTTCATTAGATGGTGAATTCTGTCTTTTCTATTTTTTTCTCTGAAGTTGACAATAAGACTTTTAGTAAGCTTGGGTGCTTTAAGTCAGCGGTCCCCAACACCCGGACCACATGGCTCCAGTCTGTGGCTCGTTTGGTTCTGGGCCGTGAGATATGAGGCTCGGGTGTGAAACTCATGGTTTTCAGGCTTTCTATCGATTTTTATTGTTATTTATTTTTTTTTTTTTATCGTTAACTCGGTTTCCCTGGGTCTTTTCCCGTGTGTTATGAATAAATCTTCTTTTTTTGGTCCATTACTGTTTTTATTTTGTTGTATTTAACCACAACACCTTAAAGGCCGATCCGTGAAAATATTGTCGGACATAAACTGGTCCGTGGTGCAACAAAGGTTGAGGACTGCTGCTTTAAGTATCTCTGAATGCTTCAGAGTAACGTTCCTTCAACTTTTACTGTGCATTAATTTATCAGGCTGTCTCTAAAAGTACACAACAGTGTACACTTTAGTAGACCAAAATAAAATAATATCTAATAATTATAATAAAATAACCCATTTATACGCTAATTGTGCCGCACACAGGAATGATATATTACATAGGCATAACTATTTAGGATACAATGACCAAAGTAGTTGAGAGTTAACTTCAATAACATTTAAATTCAAGCATTTAAATTTCTCTTTGCCAGGTGTACCATACTTTTTCATTGTGTATCTGTACTTGGCTAATCTGAAACGACGTCAGGTTCTGTTAGAAATGCACGTATGCTCTCAGGAATTGACCCGTAGCATGTTGCAGATAAACATTATACTGGAATTCAGTCAAAAACATGCTGAACAATAGTGCACATGTTGAATATATAGCGTACAATAAGGGATTTCAGTTGCAGCATTATGATGAGGAAGGCTAATATCTAAACAGCGTTATTGACATAAGCAAGTTAGCATGCTAATGTTAGCATCCAGCTCACACCACTGCTCCTCACAGACTTTTGTAGGGCAAAAGAAATTTGATGAATTTGGCCAAAAACTAAAAGTTGTGATATTTTATTTACCTTTTAATTTGGTTATTGTCAAAAAACAACAATAAAAACAGCAAAAAAAACCTACAAAACAAACATTAGCTTGTTTTTTTGAGGGAGCATTTAGCCACATTTGACATCTGCTGACCTGACAAACTTTTTGTAGTTAAAACAAATCCATGTCTTCATGACTTCAACATGGCCACATGCCCAGGATTGCCGACAGCTGTGGAAGCCACATAAGTGCACTTTTTTTTTAAACTCGTATTTGATATTTGGACCCAAAGATGTTAACATTTCTATACTTAGCATCAGATGAGGTCAGTCAAGAGGGCATAATCAGGTGATGGACTTGGCAGGGAGGGAAAAAATCCACATTTTAGCGCTAAAACACTGCTATGTTTAAGCTCACAGAACTGCATGGTCATCAAATTAGAGGGACTGTGTGTAAAAATAACTTATGTTTCTATGTTGGTCAGGCAAATTGGATGTGAACACCCTCCACTGCTTTGACTCAGCACTTTAACCTCATGGCCATTGCTTCATTTCTTTTCCACTGCGCTGGAGTACAGATCTAAAACAGTGAAAAGCATCTCCCTGGACAAATATTTATAGGCTCTACTGCAGCTTTACGGGACATTAGGAGGAAGAAGCCAGAGAAAAGAACAAAATCACACCCGTGGCAGAGACAGCAGTACTTTATTTTTAAGGTTTGCACTGTTTGAGCTGTAGTTACTACCTAACTGTTTGGTCACATGTTCCTTTTACTTGGTCACTAATTAATTCCTAAAACTCTCCTCCTGCTGACACTTTGTATTTTACCTTCTGTTTGCATTTGTACTGTATATTTCCTACATGAGTTTATGTCTGTTGTGTAAAAGAACAAACTAAAAGAGTTTTCTTGCTTCTAACAAAGTTGTGTTGGTGTGTGTGTTTGTGTGTGTAGGTGGGACTGCTGCAGATGACACAGAGAAGCTGTAGATAGTGGTCACTTACACAATGATTATCCATTCATTGGGCTCTATCAGAAAACAGCCCATCAGAGATCAAAGGGAGAGAACAGAAAGCTGATTAGCATGTGGTTTAGACTGAGACGGAGGGCGAGACGCTAGGGGAGACAGAGAAAATGAGAGTCTGGTCACGGGAAGCACAACGTCACAGTCAACTCAGTAAACCTTCTCGCATTCCTTCACTTCCACACCCTCACCCTCTGTGTGTGTGTGTGTGTCTCAGTGAAGAGCCTGTGAGCGTCTGTCCGGCCATATATCTTGAACCATGTGACTCTACACGAGCAGTCATGCACACAGCGTGAAAAGCGCTGCTATATATAGTAGGACAGTGTTGGGTTTCCCAGTAAAGCATTGTGGGAGCCTGTTCACCTTTGTTCCTTGAGAAAGCTCTTGTAATGTTTCTATAGACTGGTGTGCTGCGCATAGAGAGTGCTGCTGCTCCTAATTATTTTCTATCCACCTCGAAAGGTGAAATTAGGACACATGCAGCATGTCATGTGTCGACTGTGTGACAGTAAACAACATATATTATCTGGCTGTCTTTTGGACATGCTATCTCCTAATCGTTTCTGTGAATCAGGTCATTGTGGGGAAAGACAATAAAAAAGAATCTCTGACAGACATCACCTTAGGCTTTTCCACAAGAATGCAATGGTAGTCTCATTTATAGCCTGAAGATTGCTTACTTAGCCTGTAACAATTCTGGTTATTTGACTACTTCTAAGTTTCATGAATTAAGGCTTTTTATTCAGTTTGCTAACTTTGAAGAATTCACACTGCAAAATAACAGTAAAGCTAAGTAAGCTAAGTTACACAGCGTAAAAAGCTTGTTTTCATTTAACCATGATCAGCTCAACCCTCACCTTAAAAACATTATCTATAATACGCCCTAACTCATAGCCACGTCTTTTAGATATGATGCGTTTGTAACGAGGCTTCTCTGGTAATGAGCTAGTCTCTGTTGTTGTTGGTCCTGGATCATCATAGTCATGTTGGTCCAGGATGCTACTGACCAATTGGATTGCTGTGATGTCATAGCTTGGGAACGTGGAGGGAAAAAAACTTTTGTTTGTATAAATCTTTCTTTTATTCTTTATTAATTTATGCAACATAATAAATATTTTAGCAATTTAGATTTGCTGTTAGCCTAATTTAGATTACTCGTGCTAGTTTGGTTGTGATAGTTTTTTATAACATTTGCTAACTTCTTGGCTAATGCGAAGTGAATGCTCTGACAACATGATTGGTCAGTTGCAATGTTGATCCTGCACAAACACTATTATGATGATGTAGCAGGAACTCTAACATGTGGATATCAGATTGTGCCTCTCATGTAATTATTCGAAACTATACAAATGTTGAAAACTACATCCATTAAATTTGTTATCTGTGTATCCGACTTAGGATATGTGGGTGGAATTTATAGCTGCCACTGGGCAAAAAGTAGGATACACCTGAAATGTGTAAGATTAAACATTTTTAAATCCAATAAATATTTTTAAGTTTTATTTTTCGATGATGTAGCTATAGAGCATAATAAACATGAACGTAGCTTCTTATTTAGCTATTTTAGCTAATGATAAATTGCCTTAAAACGATGGGGGTGTCCAAATTCATGGGCTGCATCCCTCTGAGGCCGCATTTCTAGGCCAATTACGTCACAGCGACGCGACGAACGCTGTCCAAATTCGTAGACTCCTCCAAATGCAGCCGACAAATGCGTCCTTGTTTTCCCCGAATTTGAAGCCTGGGTCGGGTGTATCCTTCGTGGCCCACCATATCCTACAATTCATAGCGCGTCCCAGCCAATTTCAGTTTCCAACAACAGCGGCAGCTGCTTAGTTTTAATATTACTCTTATTACTGTTTCCGGGTCACAAAATAAACTTTTTAAATATTTTCAGGCAAGAATGTAGCTGTGTTAACTTCAAATATCTGCTTGGTTTATCAAGACATCACATATTTGCAAAAGTGCTCCAACGTTTTCTGAGACGTCTCTTACCCACCAGCTCAATAGCAACCCTGGGGTTCAAGGCTCGCTTGAGCCGGCGAGAACAGCGAACTCCCGGCACATCGTTTTCAAACCCCTGCGGTCTTTGGCTACTCAGGTTAAACATGATATATAAGTCACTTAGATAACTTGTTAAAATGTTATTGTTTGACTTTTTATTGTTGTAATTGTTCGTGAGTAAATCGGTTTGGCTGAGATTACAGCTGAATAAACATCAAACGGAAAACTGATTAAAGAGAAGTGCGAGATGATGGAGAATTTACAGCAGTGTCCTGTTATATTTTAGATAGCAAGGAGCAGACGGCTGAGTTTATTAAACTCCACCGAGACAGCGGTGACGCAAATCTGAAGGCTAGACCGTCCAATTTCACAGCCGTTCACTTCCGGCCAACACGGCCTTCGGAGGACCCGGCCCACGTAGACCGCGAAGGCCGGGTCCTCAGGATGATGCAGCCTTTGAATTTGGACACAGCTTGTACTCTAAGTAGAGGACTTACAAAAATGGAAGCCAATGGGAAACACCTTTTTGACTCTGTAAACACTTTGTAAACCTTGGTCATACCGCGTTTCAAAATAGAGGATTAACCGACACATTGCTGGCCAGTGATCAAGTGGGTTCACAGTTAGACCCATACCCCTTTGTCACATTTGGATTTTTTACACCAAAATGGCAACAGCAGAAACATTTGGTCTCAAGGCTTTAAAACAGTTCTTCAGAACCCAGAGGGTGACAGCACGGTCACTACGTCTCTGGTTTATACTTTCTATGGGTCCAACACTTTGATCCAGACTAAAACAACTGTTGGATGGGTTATACTGATGTGATCCTCTGAGTCCCCTGAGTTTTTATGTTTTGTTTTAAAGGCTACGTCCACATGGTTATTTAGGTAAATAACTATTTTTTGGGGTCTTTCGTACACATGTAAGCGGCGTTTGGATCACTGAAAACTGAGTTTCTGAAAGACTCCTGGCAGGGTGAATATTTTAAAACAAGTAAATGCATTAAACGTCATTACTGCATTTACATGTAGACAAGGAAAACGTAAATTTTAAAACCAAAGGTATGTGGTTTGATTTTTTGACACCAGACTGTGTTCTGTTATTGTTTCAGTGCTTTTGATTGAGCAGCATGTCTTCGCGAGGTTACATTGCCACCTGCTTTGGCTGTTCTTGACAGCACTTGAGTTTGTTTTTTTGCATTTTGATGTGAACAGAGATATTTTTCAAAACAACCTTGGAAAAATACCCATTTTAAAAAATACCTGCCTACATTTGGATGTAGCCACAGCATCCTCATGCTATGAAGTTTCACTGGGTGCTAGCAAGACAATATCCGCTTCCTATGTCTGATGTTATCGGCCGTTTCTGTGTCAGAACTCTTCCTCGGTTAAAATCAATCAAACACTGTGGCATCACTGAGAAACGGTCCAAATAAATCTCCAAAAAAAAGGATCATCATGACTGTTTCTCTCAGGTGTTAAAGTTTAACATCCAGGCCTCCATGAAAGATGTTTAACAAAGCTAGAGGAAAGCAGGACTTTAGCTCGCTAGTTTTCATTTGAAGGTGATATAACTGAAGGATCGGGACCGAAGGACTAAAATGTACTCTTCTGCTATTGCTTTGCACATAAAGACGGAAATCTAAAGCCCAACTATGTTTGTAGAGTTAGTGGAGCTGGGCTAACTGATATATATTGGTGTGGTAATGGCCAGCATAATATAAACACATTAGACACTCCATCTTCACTAGGATGAGGGTTAACTTTTTTCCCCAGAATAGAAGTTAATGTGAGAGTCCCCAATGGCCAGAGAACACCAAAAACTAACCAAACTTCAGGCAAGAGAACGTTTGAGATGATTCATCCACAACACAAGGTTGGACATTAATATCCTGCTCCGGGGTTTGGGTGACTCGCTATGAAACATTCCTGATCCCAGGCTTTATGTCCCTATTGGCATATTACTCAGCTTGAGAGTGATTCTCTTCTGAAATGTTTAGATATTTGGTGCTTGCAAACTGTAAATCCATGGGTTAGAGTTGTTTCATAATGTTTTTAAAAACTGTGCTTAAAGACATACTGCAAGTGAATACTGCGGAAAAAAAAAGCCTGAGAGGCTGACGGTGACCATTGATCATTCGTAGGGACTTCGCCATATAAAATAAACATGTTAAACACGTTTAAACACATTAAAATGACAATCAGTCCTCCAGGTTTGGCCCAGAGTTGTAGCATTGATAGGGTAAAAAAATCGACTTTATTATTGTTATTTTTTTAAAGAATTGATTGAAATAGTTGTTTTGTTCCATATGCGTCAAAAGTAAAATAGAAAGTCCAGGTTTGTGGGTCTCCCTGTAGGTAGGCTGTGAATTATGTATTTATAAACTGTATTCAAAACTAATAAAACTAAGATATTTAAACAATTTCACTTAGGTGCAAATGGAAGAACACAACAAACTTATAGACTAGCAACTTGTCAATCACACTGTAAACCAAACTTTATCATCCTTTTTGACTCTAATGGGGACCATAACTTATGAAACGAGCACTGTGTTGTTTTCAGGAACAACTTAAAACTAGCCACTGAGACCATGAAACTATCAGGAAGAGTTACAACCAGACATCTGTTTATAATCAAAGGCAGCGCCCCCTGCTGGAAATGAGAAAGAATGCCGAGTTCACGCTGACTTTACTTTTCAGATCTAAAAATGACATCTATCTTCTATATACAGTCTATTAGTTGGACATTAGTTGTTTGTAAAAACTTATTTATTAATACTTAACTGAAATTCGCAGGGCTTGTCACAAAAATCACGGTGTACTACTTTGTATAACTGACATTGCAGCTGTGGTCGAGATTGGTAGTGCTCTAAAAGATTCGGAGTTGAGTTGTGCAAATTTAAAGGTGCAAAGGGAGTTCCAGCCCAATAATCTTTGGTAATAATCAATTCCACATCGTGGGGTGGTCGACGTCATGATGAAATATCTCTGCAGACAGAGAGACTTTATCCCTGGGCTTTGCCTAGCTTCCTGGAACTACCTTTTTGAAAATCAGCAGCAAGCTAAACATTAACAGAATTTTGTGCACACGTTACCTCCGAGCATAGAAATGTGAGAAGGATTTGAAAGTTATTTTTATTTGTTCTGGATTTTATGACTGTATTTTGATTTGACAGGATAAGAATCCATTTCAGATATTTTTGAAGTCACATGTATCATTTAGTGATTTCTCTGCTTGTTTTTCACTGGTAGAAACAAGACCATCCTGTTGCTGTTTTTAGAAGCTGGCGTACTCTGAATCCACCTTTAACAGCTTTAAGGGTCAAAGGTCAAGAAAGCCCTTTGACCTCGGTGTCACCAAAATATAACCTGGGGGGAAGATGAGACAGGGCTTTTTGAGGATGTAAGAAGCCATTGTGTTGCTGTTTGGGAGATGCATGTTTTCCATCTGTACAAAAGGGGAATGCAAATGGATAACAGAGGCATAATGACGAGTGATCTCAGAAAGATGATGTTTTCTGCAAAGCTGTTACACATTTCCTAACACTGGGGAAACGGCCAATGGTCGAAGGGGAAAAAAAGATCTTCACAATGAGACACAGTGTCTCAGAGCAAACGCAGTGGCCAAAATTTCAGAGGACTTGCTCATGAGCGAGGGTCCGCCCAGCTCCAGCGCAGGTTGCCTCGGGCTGGCAGGTTGCTCCACTGCAGTGTGTGTGTGTGAGGAGTTTTTCCTCCAGAGTGGGCAGGGCCGCTGGTGCTAACATATGTAGGCTCCACAGGGGTCTGTGACGGCACACACTGTCTATCTGGACAATGCATCCATCATTAACCTCCCCGCATCTATGTCTCGCTGCATTTCAATCGGCCTCCATCACCGCGCTCGCTGGATCTCACACTCATCTCTCCCACTCTCTTTGTTTGGCCCCACGTTATCTTCATCCCCTGCTGTCCATCTCCCTCATCCTCCTCCCTGCATATCCCTCGCTTTCTCTTTTCTCTCCCCCTGTGGCCTGCTTTTCATCTCTCCCTCTTACCCCTCCTCTTCCTCCCCTTCCCTCTCTCTCTCTCTCTCTGCCCTTCACCATGCCTCCCCCCACCCCCCACACACACCTCCTCCTCTCCCCTTCACCCTCTCCCTGGATCCGCTTTCCACTCCCTCCTCCTTCTCCTCCTCTTCCTCCACCTCCCCCAACTCTCTCTCTCTCTCTCTCTCACAGCCCTCCTCCGCCTCTCCTCTGTCCTCCGTTCAATGCCCCCCCCACCCCCCTCCTTTTTTTGCTCCTGCCATCTTGCAGGCCAGTGGAGCCAGACTGCAGGCGTTCAGGGAGTCACTGGACCTGCTGGGCAGCGGGTGACACAGATTTCCGGTGTGTGTGTGTGTGTGTGTGTGTGTGTGTGTGTGTGCATGTGTGACGAGACCAGGAGGAGGAGCGGTGTGGGGGGATTAAGCTCCAAATCACTAGAAAGGCACTGAAGAGAGGGGGGGGTGAGAAAAGAAAAAGCTGCAGATCCAAGAATTTGAAATTCCCCCTTTGTCTGGGAGATGAAGAAACACTAGACTGTGGACTCAAAACTAAAAGACTGTGTGTTTCTCATTCAGTGGGAGCGTTGTAATTGCATGATGTTGGAGCTCGCTGCTTTTCTCCATGAGTTGGCAGTGTCCTGCGTTGGCTGGCGTGCAGTGCTTTCCCTCTCTCTCTGTCTCTCTCTCTCCCCGCCTGACAAACACACACGCACACACACACACACACACGCACGGACGTGCACATCCCCCTCCCGCCCCCACCCCCACAGATGCACACTCACATACACGCACACACACAGTCCCTCTGCGATCCCCCCTGACTGAAGGCTCACAGGAAGTGCAGCCGTGGCCCAATTATAGCGTGACACCTCGGGCCGACCGTTGCCATGGTTACGTCTTCCCTGCGGTCCCCTGGAGTGTGGCGCCGAGGAAGAAGGTCTTATCACATCAGCCATCGTTACGGCAACAAGCAAAAACCCACCCTGTAGCCTCAGCCCAGCTGGCTGTGTATTCGGCTTGAAATCTGCCCCCCCCCCCATCTGTGTGTGCGTGTGTGAGATTTATATATACGTACGTGGAAAATTTAAAAAAAAAGGGAAATTGTGTGCGAGGAAGAGCCCGAATGTTTGTGATGATTGTGTGTGTCAGGTTAGGTGTGCTCAAGTGCACGCACTGGACTTGCCAAGGCAGCGTGTAGGTGTGTTTGTGTGTCTGTGGGGTTGTGATAAGGCTCTCAGCCACACCATTAGGTGACTCATAATCCACACACAACCTCACACACACACACAGGAGCACATGTGTGCGCAAGCAGAAACAAGGTTGCAAACGGACACATACGCCCAATTACAAATGAGTGCGCGCGCACACACACACACACACACACACACACACACACACACACACAAAGACGTAGCATAGAGCTTGCAGACGAGTGCACATGGCAAATTTCTTTTATTTCAAAAGGGCAAACAGCGCTATACAGTACAAGTTGCACATGAAATAATTTAGCCGAGGCCAAACTCATTCACTTCTTACTGATGCAGTGACGTCAGAACAACAGAAACAGAACTCCCCTCATTAGAAACAAAACATTTGGCTCCTCTTTACCTTTGAAGCACAGTACATCCAAACTGGAAAGCAACGTAAAAAAAAAAAAAAGAAAAAAAAAGAGAAAGAAGGAAGAAGAAGACATAATGTTTTCCAGATATTTACAGTCTATTTACAGAATTTTTGTCATCATCTGAATATTGACAAACATTGGTATCCTTCTTTCTCGCCTCTCCAATTCACTGATTGTCAAAATGGATGGGAACGTGTGTGGACATTCTTAAACGGGAGCTGCAGCTCCGCACGAAACACAACATCTTTGAACGTCTCTGACAGTCACAGTCCGAGCATGTTAACAGGGTGTCCTGTGGGTGGGTGTGTGTTGGTGTGTGTGTGGTTTTGTAATTTTTGTTTTGTTAAAACTGCAGCTCCTCAACAATCATCCAACCGGGAACCTCTGACAAATCCTGCCACCGCAAGCGTTACTATCCATCCAAGGCTCCGTTGCTTCTCTCCTGTGCCAGACCCAAAGTAAAATCAGACCCCCTCAGATCAAACCCAGACACTCTGCTCTCAAACCCCGGCCCCCCGGGCTTCCTCTTCAGCTCCTCGCACTTCCTGTATTTACAGATCTGGTGTCCCCTCTTGCGATTGCGGCAGCTGCTGCACTGTTCGCAGTTCGTCTGACGCCGGCACGGTACGCACTCCCCGCACCTCTTCCTCTTCCTCCTGCCTCCGCTGCTCCCGCCCAGGGAGCTGGGAGAGTATCCTTCGGCCACCAGCCCCTCTATGCCCTCAGCTCCCATGGCCGTGCTTCTCCAGTGACCTCCCCCCATCTGGAAGCCTGCCAGGGGGAAAAGAGCGGGGCTGAAGGGGAACCAGGCACCCAGGAAGGGCTGGAAGTCAGTGCTGCATGCAGAGGAGTCCTCTTCCTCCTCCTCAGGCCCGGACCCACCTCCCTCGCCGTCTCCCTTTCCGCTCTTTGCCTCTGCAGCCTCCCTCTTAGCTGGCTGGCTGCTCTGTGCGCCCAAGCTGGCTTGCTCTGTGGTGGCAGGGGTGAGAGCCAGCAGCCCAGCGCGCATCAGCAGCTCCGCAGCGTGGGCCAGGTGGAGCCCGCTGGGCGACTCCCACATGTCGGGCCAGGAGGGGGCCCGGCGAGGCTTAGCGTGGCCGGGCTGGGTGGCCCGCTGCTGAGATGAGGAGGGCTCCATCAGGCTTTTGACATCCACAGCCGGGGAAGGGGTGGAGATGTAATGGGAGAGACTGTAGGGGTGGTTAGAGCGCTTAAGGCTTGGTCTCAGTGGCTCATTGGGGATTTTAGCACTGCTGTGGGCCTGATCCGGGGAGGAAGGGCCAGCGATGTCTACCGCGGTGGACATAGCTGGCTACGGGGAGTTGTCTGTCCTTGTGTGAGTATGCGTGCGCGTGTGGGAGGAGAGGTGAGGGAGAAGGGGATTGAAGGCGATGCGAGGCTGACAACTGTCCTGCTGTTACTTCAGCCAAAATGGCAAGCCTTGGCCTGTGTCCCTATTCCCATTCTCTGCAGCAGCCTCGGAGTCCTGGAGAGCTAGAAATGAATAGGGGATGAAGAGAGGAAGGTTAAGAATAGAAATGTTGGAGTGACAAACACAGAAAGAGAGTTACAGGAAAGAAGGGCTGGGAGATATGTTCTCAGTCAGAGCCACCAAACACAGCCAGAGAAGCAGAGTGCAGAGATTCGGCGCTTAAAGACAAAAATATAACATGCATGTGGCCAGGCTCAGAAATCAAACTCCCCGGACAGAGATGAAGGCAGCCATGTATCTGACACACACTGCATGCTTGCCAATGATTTCCGCATACAGGAGGCAGTATCCCTTTAAGAATTTCACGGTATATCAATGCAATCAATAACAGAGCGACAACAATATGCAAAGATATGCGCATATGCGCAGGTCAAATGTGGAGCGCGCTTTTCAAATACATTTTGACGACTGCTGTTATGTGTGCCAGCCAAAGCTTAAGCTCAGCAGAGAAAGACTAAATAAGGGACGCCGGGGGAAAAAAACAGGCTGTCTTTTGTCTGCTATCGACGACGAGGAGCGAGGTGCGCAACGATGCGGTTGCTGTGGATAAAAAAAGACCAGGCTATATTCCGTGTCCACATTTGTAGAAAAACTACTCCGCTGATTAAACACGGGAGATGGGTGTTATTACAAGACCGGCCAATCGCCCCCTTTGGCGGATCGATCGGGAAACCAGATCGATCATTTGGCCGTTATTAAGGTTACCTAAGAAGACGGTGCTCGACCGACGCCACGGCGAGCTGACCACAGTCCGAGTGGTCGCTGCGACACGGCGCTGCGCGCAAGAAAAAAGGCGACAATACAACACGGCGAAAATCAACAGGAAGTGTCGAGAAAAGCTCCCCGCTTACCTTACAAACACGACCCGAGCTCTCCTGTCAAAGATATGATGAAGTCATGAACTAATGGCGTGGTGATTGTAGCGTATATGGACGGCGGAGCTGCTGATTCCTCCTCCACCTCTCCGTCCCGGAGGGTCTGCAAACACTCTGCACGGAATTTGGGGGCGTCGCTCAAAATGCGAAGTGGACTCTGCAGTCGAGGCTCTGGTCAGAGCGACCCCGTGAAACGTCCACAGAAGCAGATCAGCACACACCGTTAGCTGGCAGCGGGAATACTAAGGCGAATCAAGGCCACCGGTCACACGCAGTCAACAGCACAACTGAGACACATGTAAAAATTATGTAAACACCGGGCACACTAATAATTTACGCTAGTTATGTTTTCTCTATTAGAAATTCTTGTTAGGCTATAATTATATATATCATTATGCCTTATTCAGGCACGTGGAAACTAGTCAAAAGCCCAGTTTATTAATAATTCCTGTTTATCCTTTTATAAATCTTTAAATGTATTCAGTCAAACTTTGCTATATTAAATGTCCAGTAAAGTAGCTGAAAACTCATAAGTGTTTACTGTTTGTGCAGTCCAGGCTTCGCCTACTTATTTTAACATAAAAATGCTCTTATTTAAAAAACAAAACAAAACAAAAAAACAACCAACAATCCAACCAAAACAACTCTTCCCCTTAAAATGGTTTTAAATAGAGATCTACTGTTTATTTTTTTACCGTCTGGTGTTTTATCCACACCGGAAGCCGGCGCCGTGACCTTTCATACATAAAAGCACACTGTTTGGGGTTGTGGTGTCACACATGGTGGATGTAAATAAATATCAAAACAAACAGCTACAAAATAAAATGATATTTTTACAAGCCACTCGGAAAACAGGAAGAGCCCTGTTAGCTAAATTAGCCGGTTTAACATAAATAGCCTTTATGCTAATGTCCGTCTGCTTTGAAGCACGTGAGCTCGCTGTCTGTTAAAGGTGACTCCTCACGCGGGGACGGCGGAGTCCACTCCACCTCTTCTGAGAGTCCTCCGTTGCATCTGGCACGCAGCCAGATACCTCGTGCATGCGTGTGTATGTGTGTGTGTGTGCGAGCGCGCGCGTGTCACTATGGGAGCAGGGGCCCACCGTGTTCGCGTACACTGCTGTCTGTCTGGCCTGGGCGATCCGTGTAAACACAGCGTCTTCTAGCGGTCACCGCAAATACTGCTCCGTCTTAAAATGGCCACTGGTGTCGATGGCCACTGCAGCACGGCAGCCCCCCTCACTCCCGTCTCTCCCACACATCTCACAGCCCCGATCCCACCGCAGTCACACACACGCACACAGAGCTGTTTACTCATTACCCCCGTCCTCTGTTAATCCATCAGCACGGCGCTGTGCTGCGAAACAGCCACACAGGTTTAGTGACACGCGTTCCCGATCCTGTGGTGGAAAAAGGCGAACGAATGCGATGGGAGTGTGTCCTGAAATGAATAAATGAAGCTTTCGAATTGGGTCACTCAAGTTTTATTCACAATGTACAGAACAATGAATCAAACTAGACACCCCCACAGCCAGTAGAAAAATCAACCTGCTGAAACGGCAGAATATATTCTTAATGGGCACGAGCTGCTGAACACTTCACAGATTCAACACAAGTTTTCCCAAAAAGCCACAGGAACCAGTTACAAGGAGACAGTTTCAACAGTTCATTAACAACAAACTAAACTTCTACCTCCTCTGACTAAAGCAGCAAAACAAACAAAACATCGTGTGTTAACATTCATGTAGGGTTGTGTGAGCGTTTGGATTCTGGTTTAGATTTAAATTTAAGGCCTACGCTTCAGCTCACCAAGACGCTGGACTGACTGAAGGTCTCGTCTTTCAGCCACCTGCCCCACACCCAGAGGAGGCGGCTGAAAGGATGCCAAACATGAAGGCACAATGCCCGCATGGGGAAATATTTCACCTTTATCAGGGCCAGTGAGAACTTTAAACAAACGCCACATTAAGTAGGTCATACTGCAAGCTGCAGTCATAGTGCCACCATGTCTAACTGTTATCTGTCCTCAAATGACCTTTGATTTCAAAGTCACACTGAGCAGTGTCAGAGCAGTGTGGCCGGTTTGATATTAAAACTATGTTTTTTTGTTGCAGGCAAAGGAGAACGCGAGAACGAGTTTAGACTGAACATATCAGCGTCATACTGTAATCATCAATCAGTGTGACACGGCAATGAGAATGACAGATGATCGGGCCGGGCGCGCGAGGAGTCAGGGAGCGCCGAGTTCTCCAGTGGCTCAGATTACGCGTCCTTCTTTTTGATGATGAGCGGTCCGACGTTGTCCCCGGTTTCCTCATTGTGTTTAGTGTGGGAACCATCGCAGTAAGGGAACTGCAGGGAAGAGGAGAAACAAGAACAGAATTCACTCTTATCAGTCATATGAAGAGAGTCTGTTAGCCACCTATGAGTTCATGCTAACAGCAGTTTGAAACAGACTAAGCATGGAGGGCTATCAGAGGGTAACTTTCAGCACAGGTCAGGGATGTTAAAGATGGTCACATCCCATTACCGACTGGGATGTGACCAGCACAATATGTGTCAAACCGTGACCTGTGACTGCAGAAAGCTAAGCAGTTTTGGACCTCTGATAAGATTACCTGCAAGCTTAGAAAGCTCAATGACTGTTACTTGAAGTTTAAGCTAAAGGACATTTATCGCTGCCTGGGGACCAACCTTCTTTGACTTCCAGCAGCGGCAGTACACGGCCTTGGTGGCGATGTCCTCCATGTCAAAGCTGTGGACCACTTTGGGGCTGTCTTTGTTGATGCAGGTGTTCACTTGGCCCTTTTTGCAGCTCCGCCTGTTCAGGTACTGGCTGACAAGGAAGCCTCCGACAGCTGCAACCACCGCCACCGGCACAGCAACCAAAAAATGCTCTGAAAAAAAGACAAATATGATGAGGACTCCTATGTAATGTCTTAAACGAGTGATCATAACTGTCATTTTAGGCAACATCCTTTTAGTCATCATTTCAGCCTGTAGGACCCAGTGCAGTATAGATAGCATTAACTAGTGCCATTAACAGTTTCCCGGTTCTGAAAGGGTTTATGCCAGAGTAGTTTAGGCCTATTCTTAGAAAACCAACAAGCAGGTATGCGGCGGTGTTTTGTTTTGGCCAGGAGTGGCGAAATTTTTCCAAGCCATGGAGGATTATCTGCCGAGGAGTACTGAGAATCACATGTTTCAGAACTGGAATGTGGGCCCTGCTGTCAGACCTGATCAGCAACTTCTGTGATTAGCTACTTGGCTGGAGCGGCGGGAAGCCGGGCATACAGAGATGGCGTTTAGCGGTGCCCCACACTGAGTGAAGGCTAAAGTTGGAAACATTAACCCGTGTCCAATTGGGCTCGGTGACCGGTTAGCCAGCTAACGGCGCCATGCCAGAAGGGGAAAAGGTTTACAGTGCAACTACAAAGTTTATACAAAAATATTTGAGTCTTTACGTTACCATTACACGCGGTAGCCTCAATACAACCACACAGTATACTTCAGTTTTTTATACACTGTCGCAGACCCGCTAACGGCTAACAAAACACTCATACAAGGCTAGCATGCTATTAGCCAGCTTTAATACTTTACCTTTAGTTAACCTGAAAGTCGAGCTGGGTAAGTCGGGTATCGGAGGCATTGGCATTGCAGGTAAACTTGTAGCTGACATGTTGGGAGTTCTTTTTTTTTTTTTTTTTTCCTCCTCGGACGGTGTACTGTTTGTGATCAGCGATCAGCAGCAAGGTCAACCACAGAGCTTACCAAAACTCGATCCGCTCTGACAGCGCACCGAACCTGCTGCGTCACTGCCCACCAACCAATCAAAACCGAGGAGGAACGGAGCTTGACAAGAGTAAGAGCGTAACCACCATACTACTTCCGGCTTCGCTTTAGCGCTCTTAGAAGAGTGGAATTGCCGTGATGAGTAAAACGTTCCAGAAACAAAATAAATAAATATTACGTTTTATTTTAAGTGTATTTTAAAAAAAAAAAAAAAAACTCTTCACTATCGGGTCCATAACCAAAAGATAAATAAAATTCCACTGCCTGGCAAATTTTCCTAACGGCGGATAATTATCTTGACCACTGCGAGCTTTGGTGAGTCCCATTTCCTTTACAGGCTTAAAAAAAAAACAAAAAAAAAAACGGGGTGGCAGTTTTTGAACATAACTACAACTTCGACTCAAAACAAACCCCACTTATAAATTTACAAGACTTAAATATATAAATTAACAGTATGAAGTTTTACCAGTCAAAGCTTTAAATTTAGCTGTGATAGAGCTGGAAGGTCTCCCAACTTTTAATTACTTTACATACCACCAGAGGGCGACAAATGACCTTTTCTAAAGGCTTGACTGGACTCAACCAAACCCCCAAGAATTATGTAATTTCAAAAGCTTTCAAGTCTTGTATTTTTGTTATGCTCCCCAGTATTCAAAGAATTCTGTGGAAGAGAGGTAACCATAAAAGAATGAGGTAATTGCTCATCTTATTTATCCTGTTAGATTTCTGCAGAACCTCCTGTTAACTGCATTCAGATGTCGCCAACCTGCCTCTGTATGCCTTTTTCAAAAAGAGCCTGAGTATGAGTCAACACAGGAGTCGAGGTTTTTATTACACAGTTTAATCAACACACAAAGCTCAACGAGCCTCTCAGGTAATTCAATATACAGAGGTTTTGTGCAAGAAGAGTGGGTTCTCCTCGCACCCAGAGCCCAAGCCAGTCCCATAGCCATTTAAGATGTTAGCCTCTAATTTAACAATAGCAAAAAAAAAAAAAAAAAAAAAAAGAAAGATAAAAGCAACCTAAAGAATTATGGGGTAGGAAATAAAAACACAGGTTAAACTAAGAAAAAAAAATGAATTGCTTAAATACCTGGTCCAGAACCTCCACTTTTTGTGAATAAAGAAACGGTGGTGGTGGTGGTGAGGGTGACATGGGGGTTACAGTTGTGCGTGCATGTGTGTGTGTGTGTGTGTGTGTATACAAAGGGGTCAACTTGGGTGAGGGAAGAATGAGGAGCAGGAGGTGTGGGGATAAATTCAAGTCCTTTCATAGAATCCACCAGAAGACCAAAAATAGGCTGCGTGTAATTTTTTTCCATGTTACATAGCCTTGTATAAAACACAGAGTGCCCTTTGACTACTTCCTTGAAATGTCACCCCTACAGATGGAAATCATTAGGACAACAAAAACAAGAAAGGGTACAGAGTGTAAAAATCCCTCTATCTTACTGTCCCCTCCCCCCTCAAAAATAAAATTAAACTGGCAGATAATGGGAAAAAAAAAAAGTCCCCTCAAAGCTTGACTGGTGCTTAAAGGAATGCTTTTAGTGATGGTGGGTGAGGATGCGGGCGTGTAAGGAATAAACAGGGGAGGGTGGAGGATCGGTGACAGCCCAACCTGCTCGGTGACAAATGGAATACAGAAGTCAGGAGATGGAGGAGGAGTTGGTAGGTGGTGAAAAAGGAGAGATGGGCTTTACCGTTGCAAGTTGACAATATGTACACTAGAGGAGGGGTGGGTGAACTGAGGGGCGGAGGGAGGGAAGGGGTAAAGATAGAGCAAATAGAGGGAGAGAGAGAGAGAAGGTGGGGAGGAGGGAGAGAGAAGGTGGGGAGGTGGGGCAGAGGGAGTTTTACAGGTACTCTGGTGAAGGGGAGGCGTGGCTCAAAGAAAGCACTCCAATGGAAACCAACAAGATCTTGTTTAAACTTTTCATTTGTTTGTATGGTTTTTTTGTTTGTTTTCTCTTTACATCTGAAGCTCCCCTAGCCTTTACATCGTAGAGGTGGTTGGCCATGTTTCTACCCCCAACACTACATTGCATACTTTTGTGTCCATTCCCGAGCTATTTTGTTGTACCTGTGAACAAGAAAAAACAAACAGAGAAAGAGAGTGGTCAGTTTTAACTCAGTGAAGGATCAACATGTTGAACACTTGTAGTCAATCTGCACCACTGCCTTTAGTCATCAACGTGTCTGAAACGTGGCAGCTGAATTAGAGCAGACGCTCTCCAAAGTCTAAATTACAACGAGTGCGGCCACATCAATTTTCTGTTGCGACGTCACCGCGACTGTTCAAAACTTGCTTGCAGTTTCAACAATTTAATTGGCCGTCCACTGTCTGTCACTAAACCTGCACAGCTATTAGGTTTTTTGTCAGATTGGCTTCTTCCCAGCTCGATGCACAAAGAGGAGGGCAGAAAGTTCATGAGCGAATGGCACAGAGCAGACACGTCGTCCTCATTTTACATCGTAGGCTCAGATGAGTGCCGGTCTCCTTTCTGTCACGATAAAGAGGTTTAGCTTCATATGAAATCCCTCAGATATTTTAAAACAAGAAAAGGAGTTTTCAATGGAACGTGTCCGTTTTTCTACACGATAAGAGAAACGTGCTGTATATAAAACACACCTGTCAGCACGACTCTTTGGCCTGAAAGAGTAAGAAATAAATGTGTAAAGTTGATGAAAGAGTTGTGTGACTTAATTTGTTCATTCACATAAAATGTAATTTTTTTTATTTTTTATTTTTTTCCCATTTACTGTGGATCCATTGTAAGATTTTATTTTTTTTTATAGTAGGTATTTAAAAAAGGACCTTTTCTGCCATTTAGTCATTTATCTACTACTTAATTACTTTGATGTAGCACAAATGACCATGGGGAGCTCTCTGGGTCTTTATAAAAGCTCCAAGTTATGAAAATACAGTTTAAAGTCCAAAATATATGCAATATTTCATACTTTCCAGAGCCAGTGGGCCAAATTGGGAGTCTTTGTTGAGCCAATTCTGGCTCTCAGACCTTATCGATCAATCGTTAATTTCACAGGTAGAAAATTGTCTCAACAGGGTGACAACTCCAGGAAGGTGACATGTCTGTGCCCAAATGTTTGCATTCATTCACCCTCACAAATGACTAATCACAAAGCTCAAGTTTCACACGCTCTAACATTAGACAGCCTTCTTGACCATAGCCTGTATATAAAAGATGGACATGGCCACAGGGGATATTCGCCCATTATGAAGCCCCGAGTTGGGTTTGCTGTTGCTGTCTGGGTGTTTCGAAACCAAATGTGGGGAGTGAGTGACACATCTGTGAACCTCACTGTTAACTGGGCGGCTATTTTAAAGACTCGTGGTGACAGTTTCGATTTTTTCTGTTATGTCACACACTGTTAGCAACAGTGTTACTAGCGACAATCTGAAAAGGCACGTGAAAACAAACTATTCATGCAAACAACTCACTTTTCCCTGTCAGTCTTGTAGATGCGGGCGATCTCAGGTACTAATGGGTCGTCCGGGTTTGGGTCGCACAGCAGAGAGCAGATGGACAGGAGAACTGGAACGGACCACACAAAAGGTTAAGAGTTCTCACAAATAAAAACTGACATTTTCAGAGTTTGGATACATTTTCCTTTGGATGACCCTCACATGCTAGCCTGTCACATCTATTCCACTTCTGATCATAAACATAATTGGTCCACAAAACACTCACAGTGCATGAGGGACGCTATTTGTGTAAACCACTGTATTAGCTCAAGGACCATTTCTGACATTCACGGAGATTGTGCTGCTCTAGTTTAAATCAAGGACCTCTGCCACAGGAATGCATTTGGAGGAAGCGCTTTCATGAGAGAAAAAAGAAAAAGAAAATGAGACGTTTCTCTTTTACTCTGCAGCCAGAAACATCTCCTTACCTTTGGAGATGGTGAGAGCCGGAGACCACTGTGATCGCAGGATGTCAAGACAGATGCTGCCGTTGCTGTTGATATTTGGGTGGTAGATTCTTGTGGTAAATGCAACCTGAAAACAGATGAATGGGGGGAGCCAAGAAAGAGGGGGAGACGGCAGAAAGCTGAATGACGTAAAGCTGTGGCACGCTTTAACGGGCAAGAGGAACTTAGGCGTAGGTGTATGAAAAGCTACTTCTTTGCATGCTCTGGTGCTCACCTTTGGCGGTTTGAAGGGGTAGTCTGTGGGGAAGTGTATGGTCAAGAAGAAAACCCCGCTCTGGTAAGGACTGTCATTCTGAAGGAGAGAGAAGCCCAATGGGCTTCATTACAATTATGGTATAAAAGGAAACAGGCAGGTGGAAAACTTATAGTGAGAACAATTCAGAGTCGTGCGCATGTACGTGAATTTCCCATAAACCTAAAGAAACAGTTAAAGCTGCGACTGTGTGAGTACTTACAGGTCCCATTATTGTGGCTTGCCAGTGAAACACTGAAACAAAAAAGGAGAAATTTGTTATGAAACTGAGGACATGATGTGTGTCTGGGAAGTGTTAGAATAAATAATGCCACATGAAGCGTGCCTGTTTATTTATACAGTTGAGTAACAGGCTTTAAATAAAGTGCAGCTGAGGACAGTCTTTTCTTAATTAGAAATGATTACATATACACTTGCAGCACATGAATAACACTAACCTGCTGCTTTAGAGGAAATTAATAAACAAGAAGTGATTTTTTTTTTTTTTTTTTTAAAGAGCTTGGATAACCACCAAAACAAACCACTGTAATCTTACTGTGATCTTTTAAACCTGTCCAATTCAAGCATCCTGTCTGAGGAGAAATGTCGCGTTTGTGAAGAAAGCCACAATAACTGCATTTCACAAGAGACACCGTCTTGGTTTTTTTGATGTTGATGGCAGGAAGCGATGTATACAGCAAACAAATAAAAAGTTCTGCTACTGATTTTTTCCCCCACAAGTACAAAAGTTAGACGCTATCGTGCACAAACACTGACTGCACACCAAAATCCCAAGACGCAGTGCTTATGGGATCCACGTTATGATTGTTTTAAAGTCTGACATTTTAATGGCACAAAGGAAAAACTCCTCAGACGGTTGTTGTGATCCTGACAGCATACGGACACATACGGACGTGTCCTGCGCGTGCTGTCCTCAGATAAAAATCAAATGTTTTTGTTTTGACTGGAACACTGGCACCTAAATGCAACATCCCCCCCCCACACACACACACACACACACACACACACACTAAAGCATGTAGATTTTTTTCTAAAAATAATACAATATATGAGAGCACAGCTGCACTGTATACCCTGTGACGATTCTGGTTATGTATGCATACATCACAAACCTCAAACATGAGATAAGAGCGTGGGTGTCGGTCTCTTGTTGAACCCAGGTGTTGCACTCAGGATGTGTCGGGCAGGCAGCCGCCGCATTACTACTCCTGGCTAAGTTTGCGTCAACCTCTGTGCAATGACTGGGGCAGCACGCAATTTGCAAGTCCATGATTTCATATTTAAATCCGTGTGTATACACTTAATATATTCACTCTGTCTACTTTTTTAAACATCCTAAATACAATCTGTCTGTGTTTATTCATGCTACTTGTTCTAAACATATCCATCTAGGGCTATTTTTATTACACCCACACTATCATTCATAAAAGACATGATTATAAAGGATTACAGCTATATGTAAAAACACTGCTGTATTACCAACACAGAATATAATCAATCATTAAATGGACTTAAATATCAAGGCATATCATCAGAGCGATTAATCTGAATGTGTCTGTTTGTGTATATAGCACAGGATAGCGTCAGATCTACCACAATACAAGATCTTAATGTATCAAAACATTTCTTAAAAGCAACTAACTAAACTGGATGCTGGTCATTAAAAGCTACAGTTTGGATTTTGACGTTACAACAGGGTCAAGACCAAGTTGACAAGACCGAGTATGCCAAAGTGAAAATTCCAAAATTTTGCAGGGCGTTTATTAAAAGGATCTTAGACACAAATTCCTCTTTTAATGTCATGTAACCAACCACAACAAGAGCATGACACATTTGATAATCCAAGTGCAAAGAAAGAAAGAAAGAAAGAAAGAAAGAAAGAAAGAAAGAAAGAAAGAAAGAAAGAAAGAAAGAAAGAAAGAAAGAAAGAAAGAAAGAAAGGAGGCTTCAAGTGTCTGGATTTACTGACACTTAAACCTCAGGTCACAAGATTGTGGACACTGACTTTTAACTGTGGTTTAGGACTGAGTAACGGGGTTATTGATCAAATCAGAAATGTGTCAAAGAGAAAGTGTTAAACTGCTCACTAAACATTTTCCTTCAGTACAAAAAAATACCCCCATATCATCTGCCAAATTTTTTCCAATATTCTGTACATTTCTTTTTTTTACTCTGCACACAAATTTTAGCATTAGGACCAAATTTTGTTTAATTAACCTGCAATAATAGGAGCACCTTGAGAGTTTTACATACAACATTTAAAGTACTGGTTACAAGGAAACATTGACACACATACTACAGAGCTAAGTTCAGTTTAGTTAATGCCTTCTGCGTTAACTAAACTGAGATTAAAAAAGATAAATCTGAACTCTAATTTACTCCCAACATTACAAAAGAAAAAAATACCCTTGCTGTGAAAGTAAAAGTAAAACCTACATGAAGCAATACAGTGGGTTATGCTTTTATAATTACCCAGAAATCTTCACAATAGGAGGTGCAGGTATTTCCTGGATGTGAGCTCTAAAAATAACGCTCAAGCAGAAACTAACATTAATTTAATCTATTTTATAGATGTTGGTCTTCATGGATCTGTCATTGATTCCTATGTCATGTGCGAGTATAATTTGATGATTGAAAAATGATTTGGTGACATAAGATTACAAATAAGTTCAAATAAAAAGCGGGAAAGGGTTTTGAATCCTGGTTAGACACAGCTAACGTGACACTGTGGGTTTAAAGGTTGACTTACTGTCATCTCCTACTGGTCCTGCAGAACACTGGGCTGGTGGGTCCCGTGCCAAGTCGTTCAACTCCTGAGACAAACCAAAGAGATGTGAGTTGTTTGGGTCCGGCCATACAACGAAGCATTAAATAGATCATAAAAGCTAACTAAGAACCGATAAGAGGGCTAAAAACACCAGTATCTGCATACAGGACAGCATTCACTGATGAAAGTGTCTGTTTATCTTTTGTGTCACATCAGTATCGTGCCAGATAAGGGTCCAAACAGTGTGTTTAAGAGGTGAATGACATTTATTTCTTTGTAATTAAGTAGGGCCAAACGAAGAAAAAAATAAGAATAATAAAAAGTAATTGATTTTAATATTTTCCATTTAGAAAATAAATTTAAAATGTTAAAGATCGAAGTCAACTCCCTGAGTTCATCAAAGGGTGTTAGGAAAGCGTGGAAGGTTTAAGGTGAACCTGCCAAACTTCATCTCAACCTCTTAGCTACAATGTATAGAACAGAGGGCTTGAGTACTTTGCTGTTTTATTCTTCTTCTTCTTTTCTGTGTGAGGTCCAAGCAGTCATTAACTATGTCTATATACTGACAGAGAAAATTTCCTCGTTTCTAAAACACGATTATCAGTGTATTTTGACTCTTGTCTCAGAAATTCAACTTAATCGTTAGGAATAAATCCTAACATACACATTTTTAAAGTAACCTTCAACAATCCTCTGAACAAACTGAAAGAAGAAATGATAAAACACAAAAACAAAAAACAAACAAAAAAGGAGCAAGCAGAAATATCAGCTTTAGCCAGGTTGTTTTACAAACACCAACATCGGGCTATTAATTAAACAATCAGTGCAAACCCCAATCTAAAGAACAGAGAGAGAAAAAGGAAATGCAACATAAAAATAACCACACAAGAATTTCCTCTGTTTAAGCATGTGTTTGGGGGTGGACACAAAAAAAGAGCTTCAATAATCTTATAGAGGCTGTTCTACTTACTACTTCCCCTGCTCACCAGGAGCTCTCTGTCTTGTTTTCAGACAGCTCCTGAGGCCGGTGCCACAGCCATAAAGTCTCCCTGCTACAGTAACTCTCAAAGCATTTCCCGGTGACACAACAACACTACTATAGTACCCTGAGCCTTTGCTTATGGCACTGACCGCTATTACGTAACAGCCTTTCTCCAGGTAGAGCGGCTAACACACGTACACCCAAACCGAGATCACGGTAATTTGACAACAAAGCTTTTACTATAGCCCACACAGCCGTGTAAACTGGTTAGCTCGCAGTACACGGTATGCTGGAAACGTTAGCTTAGCGTAAACGCTAACTTCTCCGGCTCGACAGCAGCACAGGATGTCATGTAAGAGAAACATGAAGCGAGCTGCCTGGCCAAATTATGACATGGCTTTATGCTACTGGGAAATTAACTGCAACAGGACCAAACAACGCGGAGCAAACTCAATCAGACGAGCGGCACAATAACGATTATAGCGCTCGCCTGCTATCAGCAACATGCCATCAAAGGCGAACAACGCGTGGGGCCTGTTTTTACAACACCGACTCGCTGCTAACATTAGCAAGAATTTTCTTATGTACTGCTTCTCCTATTGAGCCGTAAGCATGTTCAACACAAACAATAACATGGCTGCTTTGACGTGACTACTGCGAATACCTGCAGGTTATGAATTACGATGACAATATACAGTTAACGAAAAAAAAAAAAAACGGGGAAGAGGTACATCCTCGCTTCCGATATAGCGATGATTATTTTTGAACTTTTACTGTTCCTTTAACAACAGCAAATGATCGAATATTTAAATGGATAGCGACAAAGAAGTCGTCCGTCCTTTAATTAAATAAGCTCTGGAGTCCTGAGCTAACGTTAGCGTTACCGCTAGCCGGATAACTTCAGGTATCTGTCAAATCAAATAGCGGGTTAAGTAAAGGTGAGCCATCGTGTTAAATAATGTTAGCTACGCAGGCTGCTGTATATATCGACTAATGAAGACGTATCTGATAGCATATCGTGAAAACTGCCGCTAGTTTACTATAAAGATATAAATGCAGTCAGCTAGCCTGACAGAACCCTTTAGCTCATCCAAACTAGCCAACAACCGGGAGAGATAATGTTAGCCAGCAGCAGCTAACACACCACTAATACCATTAACTAGTGACAGCCATGGCAAGCTAAACATCTTTTTATACGCGGTATCGAATACATTCTTAATGAACCGAAGCAGATTATGAAGCTATGTGACACAACCAAGAACAGCTAACACAGTCAATGGTTGAGTTGGCCCATTTATAGTAGCACTGATGTGCACTGAAAGGCGGCGCATTGCTGCTCTCAGTGTCGCCGCTCGCTATTCAGACTCACAGACCGTTAGCTGCCAGCTCAAACCTAACTTGAATAAATAGATCCGTTTTTCAAATTATTGTCAGTACAACTAATCTGCCGGACAAGATTCCGGTAGACAACCTTGGAATTAAATCTATAACCAAACTGCGAAATCCTGGGCCTCGCCGTTCACTTCCTTACCTTGTGAATTCTTTTCAGAGCCATTGTTGTGCTAGCGCTTCTGACAGGGAAAACGTGCGATTAAAATGGCGATTGATATCACTGTCCGTTAGTAATACTACGATTTAGCTCTCATAGAAGATCGTTACTGTACATATAATTAACTGGTTGCTATCAGAAAGAACCACCAAGCGAATTTTGAGGCGAAACTGAAAGATAGAAGCGGTAGAACCGCGGTCCTTCCTCCTACTGCAGCGGCTACCAAATCACTGCGGCCTGTGTTCTGCTAGCAGCAAAGACGGCAACACTTCCGAATTCCGCTTTTCACAATCAAACCACAACCATCTAAAAGTGACATAACTACCTTGCTCTCCTCCATCCTCATATAACACAAAAGTAAATCCACTTTTTGACTGTTACATGTTTACAGTCTCATAGGAAACGCCTTTAAATTAATATTCTGACAGGCTTTTCTGTCCAATGTCCCTAAAGAAGCATCCTTTTCCTGGGCTGGAAGTAAACATTTACTTTATTAATGCATAGATTGTCATTTGCTATGTCAATGAATTATTTGGGCTGCAAACATGATTCCTATACTTCTATACAACAATTTGCATTGATATTAACAGTAAAAAGACGACACATCTGAAAAGTTGAACCATGGAATATTTGGCACTTCCTTAAACCTCTCTAAAAAAAAAAAATGTGCAGACAGCTCTGTGTGTGTGCCTGTGTGTTCTTTGATTTTCTCAACAATAATTCACCCGCTCTACCTCGCTCATGCAGGTGTATTGCCAGTAGTAGAAGAAAGAGTTGAGTTTAAAACTGTTTGGATGTATCAGACAACATCCAGTGCAACAGCACAATCCATGTAAAGCTTGCCGCACCTGTTCAAGGCATAGATTCAAGAATGAGCACACTTGCAGTTGAACAGTCAAAACAAAAATGTTTTTTAATGCTTTATTTTATTTGGTTAAAAAAGTCATTGGTGGAAAAAAAAAAATGTGTAAGAGAATTCATTAGAACTTTTCTTAACCTTTGAAGAATTTTCCCTGCTTAAACAGTATTTATTTCCAGTTTATTTCACTAAGAAAGATTAAGAAAAGAAAAACTGGCTCCCACACAGTCTTAGAGAACTGTCCAGCTGCAGTAAGATTTAATATCCCAAGCTCAGGACAGGAGATTCCATTTTATCCTGAATTTTAAAAAAAACCTAAACAATTTTATAAAATGTTGTGGAGGGCTGCCTTTGAGAGCAGGAGTTTTTAAACAGTAACCCAATATCTGTTAACACTGCAAATTATAAGTCGTTTCACACAGGTACAACTATTTTGCATCAACAAAAGCAACCTGGGTGGTTTACCAAGCTCAAGACTTCAAAAGCTCGGAGCAGCTGTGTATTTTCTGTCCCCACACAATCATTGTATTTTGGGATTATAGACTGGCAGGATTTATTGTCCCTTTCCGGACAGAGTCTGAACTACTCAAAATTGACAGCTGATTGTCTGATTTACTTCTTTCCTTTTCTGAGATCAGTAATACTCAAATATTCAGTGCCTTAATACATTTTGAAAATGTTTCTTAAAAACCTTTATTCTGAAAGCCCATTTCAAACCGGAAAAAGTGTTGTTGGTTCGCTTTTTCACTGCGTTACCGCTAGGGAACCCCTTCGCTGACATGCGCACCTGAGGGATCGTGGTGCACGCCGCCTACGTAGTGGTGCAACTGGCGTCATTGTGGCTCCCACCACGCGAGGGTAAGGCTGAACGGGCACGGTCTGGGCTGAGCCAAAATGTCTACCCAGAATATGTCTTTTGCAGTAGGTAAACTCCCGGGACGTGAGACTAAAATGGTTTACAAGAGTTTCAATGTCGTATGCGTCTTCGCAGGGAGTGCAGCAGTTGGTAACACGCTAAAGCCGCTGGCTGTGGCTATAGGTGTAAGTCCACTTTCAGAGGCTTATGTAACAGATAAACTACAGTCTGGGTTTGTTTAGTGCAGAGATATGACTCGCGACTGTGGGCGCGAGCTCGTTCGCGGAGGGCACATAATTGGTTTGTTTAAGCAAGTGAAAAATATATTAGCTGTACAGTAACTGCAGTTTATGTTTGTGCCTTACTTGTGTGGTTTTGTTTTGTTTGTCTCGGCAACTCGTTGTTATATCCGTGTGGCACACAATGTTCTGCTTTCTCGCTTCTCAATAATCTTCAGCAGGGGTGTCAAACATAAGGCCCGGGTGCCAGAATCGGCCTAGCAATGAAGGCCCGTTGGACGACTTTGGACAATGTGAATGAGGGCATAGTTTTTAGACTTTTAACTGTGTTTGCATTTAAAGCTTTGCCAACTGATAAAGAGCTTCCCCATTCCGCATTCCTACTACATCAGTGTTATTAAGTAATAGATAAACAATAAAGTGATAGATGTTTTTTAGAAATGAGTTTTTTACTGTGGGACAGTATTAACAAAAACACGGGCAATGAGCTACCAGAACTTTCTGTGTAGTTTAAAAAATGAGTTCCAGATACCTCAGAACTAGGATGTCGGACCTTGGGAGTGATGTCACCTCTTCCGTTAGTGCATTCCAGAAAAAAAACGGATTTCTTCTTATTCAGGAATTTGCCATTATTTCTTAGAATTTGTGCATGAAAAATTTGTTTGCTGCAGCAGAATTTGTTTAACATGCAGAAAAACTGAGGCACACAGTTTAAATTGCGCTTCTTTTTGTTTCCTGAGAACCGAGGAAGAGAGGATCTTTCGGTTTAACTTTTTTTTGTGATGTCCTGCCTATTTGGAGCTAAAAGATATCATTGGAAAGGCCAGGATGTCATCTTTTGAGCAAAACAGGACTTATTAAGGTATCTCAAATAAATCCACAGATTTAGACCAAAAACAAATGCCTGTTAAAGAGGACATAAATAAATAGGCTGGTTCTCAGGAGGATATTGAGACTGTGTAGTTAAACATCTTTACATTGACAGAAACTAGAGTTTCAGGGGAGGACCCTTGGATTTTGACTTAAAATAAATATAAAATAAAATAAAACCTGATCTCTTTGTTCAAGGCAAATGTTTTTATTCGTTTGAAAGCTTGAAAATTGGGCCCCACATACTCCACTATGGCCATTGTGAGCTCTGGCCTATGTGCAGAGAAAAACATAATCATGTCAAAGTGAATGAAAAATAGTTCCAGTTTGCATTCCAGTAAATGCAAATGACCCTGCGTTTAACTAAAGTCACTGGTTCAAACAGAGCAGGCTCCGTCATGAGTTTTTCAAGAACAAACATGTAGGAACCTACAAAAGTAAAGGAGTCCCAACACAATCAAGCTAATGATTCACTAACTTTTAGTACGAGGCCAAATCAACCATCCGTCATGAATCGGAGTAGATTTTGAGGAAATTCTGAGGACTTTCTGTAACATTACTGAGCTTCACGCCATAATCAGCGTCCAGTAATGGTCTTTTTAAGCTCTGGCCTATGTCACTAGCTATGTTGTAGTTCTGTTGCACACTAAAGAGCTACATTCAATAGTGTTAAGAGATATATCACTAAGTATAGCTTCATAATTTTTTGCCCTGTATGTTCTCCCCAACAATCATAGAGAGATAGTTATTTAAAAAAAAAAAGCTTTTAAACATTTGATTTCTTATTGGAAGGAAAGCACAGGTGTGGCTGATGTCAATAATGATGGCTCTGTGTCATGCAGATGTATGCAAGTGAGCAAATGTACACAGTACAAGGACTGGAACGGTTATAAGTGGACTCTGATTAACACCATCAATCACACCTCAGTCATTCCTGCTGTGACATGTCAAAATATCTGCTGTTGAAACGGCCAACAGCAGCAGACTGTTTGATTTGGACAACAGTGATCTACACTTGAATCCCCCCCCCCCCAAAAAAAAAATAGGAAATGTATCCAAAAACCACATCCAGAGGTGAGCTGGGTTAAAAGTACAGCAGTGTGAATAATGGGCATGGTTTTGAGAGTGAAAGATGGGAAACAAGAGATGAAGACATGCCACTTTAAATCATTTCATGGTTAGATAAGGCCCTCTGACTTTTCATCAGAGTATGCTGATTGCCTTGGCAAACATCAGAAGGACAGCTCAAAGCAAACCTCAGCAGAAGTTTAGCTGAGACAGTTTAAATACAGCTTACAGGCAAGCTAAGCTGTACTCCCAAATGGTCAAATGCAGATAGCACATTTGTATTTTTCACTTGCTGTCAGCCACTGATCTTAGCAGTGCAGGAGTCAGACACACTGACACAGGTAAGGCGGCGTGTTTGAAGGAGTGCTATACCCTCACCCTGATATATGATAAACCCTCTGAGGTCTAAGTCATCCTCAGATAACCCCAGCTCTAAGCTTAAACCTAACTCTGACCCTTGGCTGTCAGCATGTGGTGCGTATTTATCAAATTATTCTCCGGGTTTTGGCAATCAGGGAACAAAGAGAGTAATTTTCTGACACACAGGATTATCACACATGGTAACTTAGACTTCAGGGGGTTACAGGTGTGATGATTGAATAATACAATGCAGAAGACTGAAAATGGGAACTTCTGAATAATCATTATTTGTAGCTTACATATTTATACATATACAAAGCTGACAACAAAAAGCAAAGTGGAAATCAGCCCAAAGAGACTTCAAAGTAATCTCCACAGTGATTCTACTTCAGGAACACGAACAGGTAGAAACAGAGGCTACAGTCTGACTCCTCATCGCTGCCTTTGTTACCTGTTGAAGCAAGTTGTCTTGACTCTTGTAAACCATATCCTCATTTTGGTTCATATCCTCCTGAGAACCGAGGAAAAAACGAATCTTCCCATTGAACTTTGTTTGTGATTTCCTTCCTGATTGGAGCTAAAAGAGGCCACCCAGACAGATGAGATATCAATGGTAAGCCCAGGATGTCCTCTATTTAGTACATCGAGACTTAGTAGGGTAGCTTAAATAAGTCAAAAGATATAGATCAAAAACAAATGTCCATTACAGAGGACATAGATGAATAGGCTGGTTCTCCTGAGGCTATTGAATAAAAGTGATATGATAAGATATGTAAATGTTGGTCATATGTTTGCATTGTTGTCTGGATATGTTTTGCTAATTTCTTATGACAGATAAGAATGTGGTCTGATGCTCTGTTGTGGTGTGAGAGCAATCCTGTGCTGAACGAATAATCACAGATTCAGCAGGAGGAGCTGGAGCTAATACCCCAGCAGACTCAGGTCCCTTTTATTGGGATTGCATGATATAATTTCATCCTCCCTGAAATAAATTTCAGACATCGATGGAGGTATAGCAGCAGGTGATGCAGAACCTGATGAGAGTATGGAGTGGTTGTTGGTTCTTCTTCAGTTCCAGTAATATTTAAGGAACCTTGCTTTCGTTGGGAAGAAGTGTGTGATGAGCCAGCTCGTTGGGGCCCTGGGCTAAAAGATCTTCCAAATGTGTTCCATTGCTACATCAACAATTATAGTGAGCAGCACATGTGCAAAGTTGGCTGTGTGTGTACATCTCTCTGATTCCTGTCAGGATGGTCTGGACCATGTGATGATGGAGTAGGACAAGGTGGCCTGGCTTTCTGTTGCTGTGTGAGCGGCAGAGACTCAATCCAAGTTTATTTAGAATCTGAGATCCCATGATCAGGAGAGGACAAGGACGATGCTCCCAGAAACCCCGCAGGACTTGGAGTACTCCCTCTATGACCACTTCCTGTGGTTTGAGCAGTGTGGATCTCTCTGTTTCCAGCTGCTTCTGTTTAAGAATCTTCACATTTTTTTGACTGCTCTGAGGAGTGAAGGCTGTCTGCAGAATAATGTTTTCAGAATTCATTTTTAAACCCATTCAAACAGTGTGTAATTATAACTTTTTCATAGTTATGTATTAAGTATAACTAAGATTTTATGAGGTATGGCCTCTGGTAATATATATATATATATATATATATATATATAAAAAAACACCCAGCGCGCCCCTGCGGGCGGTTTATCCTTCAAGCTCGGGTCCTCTACCAGAGGCCTGGGAGCTTGAGGGTCCTGCGCAGTATCTTAGCTGTTCCCAGGACTGCGCTCTTCTGGACAGAGATCTCCGATGTTGTTCCCGGGATCTGCTGGAGCCACTCGCCTAGCTTGGGAGTCACCGCACCTAGTGCTCCGATTACCACGGGGACCACCGTCACCTTCACCCTCCACATCCTCTCGAGCTCTTCTCTGAGCCCTTGGTATTTCTCCAGCTTCTCGTGTTCCTTCTTCCTGATATTGCTGTCATTCGGAACTGCTACATCGATCACTACAGCCGTCTTCTTCTGTTTGTCTACCACCACTATGTCCGGTTGGTTAGCCACCACCATTTTGTCCGTCTGCATCTGGAAGTCCCACAGGATCTTAGCTCGGTCATTCTCCACCACCCTTGGGGGCATCTCCCATTTTGACCTCGGGACTTCCAGGTTATACTCGGCACAGATGTTCCTGTACACTATGCCGGCCACTTGGTTATGGCGCTCCATGTATGCCTTGCCTGCTAGCATTTTGCACCCTGCTGTTATGTGCTGGATTGTCTCTGGGGCATCTTTACACAGCCTGCACCTGGGGTCTTGCCTGGTGTGATAGACCCCAGCCTCTATGGATCTTGTACTCAGAGCTTGTTCTTGTGCTGCCATGATTAGTGCCTCTGTGCTGTCTTTCAGTCCAGCTTTGTCCAGCCACTGGTAGGATTTCTGTATATCAGCCACCTCCTCTATCTGCCGGTGGTACATACCGTGCAGGGGCCTGTCCTTCCATGATGGTTCCTCGCCTTCCTCCTCTTTCTTGGGTTTCTGCTGCCTGAGGTATTCACTGAGCACGCTGTCAGTTGGGGCCATCTTCGTGATGTATTCGTGGATGTTTCTTGTCTCATCCTGGACTGTGGTGCTGACACTCACCAGTCCCCGGCCCCCTTCCTTCCGCTTAGCGTACAGTCTCAGGGTGCTAGACTTGGGGTGAAACCCTCCATGCATGGTAAGGAGCTTTCTTGTCTTGATGTCAGTGGCTTCTATCTCCTCCTTTGGCCAGCCTATTACCCCAGCAGGGTACCTGATCACGGGCAGGGCGTCGGTGTTGATGGCCCGGATCTTGTTCTTACCGTTCAGCTGACTCCTCAGGACTTGCCTGACCCTCTGCAGGTACTTGGTGGTTGCAGCTTTCCTAGCGGCCTCTTCATCGTTCCCATTCGCCTGTGGGATCCCCAGGTACTTGTAACTGTCCTCTATGTCTGCAATGTTGCCTTCTGGTAGTTCAATCCCCTCAGTTCTGACTACCTTCCCTCTCTTTGTTACCATCCGACTACACTTCTCCAGCCCGAATGACATTCCAATGTCATTGCTGTATAGGCTATACAGCAATGACATTGGAATGTCACTGTGTATCAGTGAATCGATGTCTCGTTCACTCTTGGCATACAGCTTGATGTCATCCATGTACAGGAGGTGGCTGACAACCGCTCCGTTCCGTAGTCGGTATCCGTAGCCAGTCTTGTTAATGATCTCACTGAGGGGGTTCAGGCCTATGCAGAACAGCAGTGGGGACAGAGCATCTCCTTGGTAGATCCCGCACTTGATGGTGACTTGTGCTATGGGCTTGGAGTTGGCCTCTAGTGTTGTGTGCCACATTCCCATTGAGTTCCTGATGAAGGCTCTTGAGGCATTTTAATCAGAATTTGAATCAAGGATACTTTCCAGCAAATAGATACAATAGATTTTATAAATGATACTGAGACTTGAAAATGGTTTATTTGAGCCTTTACTGCTTTTTAATAATTATATTTTTGTCTTTCAAGAGACAGAGGAGCAACCTTCTCTATGTTAATGGATCTGCTGCCAGTACATTACATCATTTGCTGCTGGCAAAAACCATATTTTAACATTACACTTGAACTAGTATCATAAAACACATCACCCCTCCTTCTCCTTTTGTCTTTTGTTTTATTTGCTTGTTTTTTCTTTGGCCTGATTGCTTTTGGCACCTGTTGTTGTGATTGTATTGTTCTGTGAGTCATGCTGTTTTTCACTGTTTAAAACCAATAAAAAGATTTGAATAATAATGAAACACATCACCCTGTGAAGCAATTGTCTGCTTTCTATCAGAACTTCAGTTTGCCAGTACCACATCAGAGTCTGTTATTCATAGCATTAAAATGTATGGAGACTCTTTAGTAACTTTCTAACAGTTATCAAAATCAGTGCTACAAAGTGCTTTACAAAAACAAAATAAAATGCGATTGTAAAGAACTTAATAAAAACCATTTATGAAAAGAAGTGACAAATCTGTTTCAAATGGAGTCGTCCAAAGCGTCAAGAATAAAACAGAGTGAGATTCAATAGATAAGAATAAAAAAAATTAAAAAGAGAAGAATATAACAGAAGCTAAACAAGCCTATAAAAAAGTCAATATAACTTTTACAAAAAAGCCCTAAGATTTGAAAAGGCTTGAAAATTGATTCCAAAGAAGACACAGACAAAGCCAAGAGTTCCCCACGTTCCTCACCGAGGAGCTCTAACTGCATGTTTTGTCTTGAAGCATGAAAGTGGGAACAGTCAGAGGGGTCCTGCCTGGATCTGTGCTGGCATAGCAAGCTAGGAATATTAGCCAGAGGAAAGACACCTCAGAGACAGCTGTGATCCATCATACCAAATTAAAGTCCTTCCTTAAACTGAATGTCTAGTTGATGTTTTGTCACAGTACTGATGTGGGTCACTTTTGCTAGATGGGCTTTAATAGCTAAAACCTCTGGCTTATGTTAGCTAATTGAGACAAATTGAGACAAAACAGCTAATCTCCTAATGCAGTGGCTAATCTTAGCTTGCTTCCTTGTAAAATAAATTATTTGTATTTGTATTTGTTCGACTTGTTTTTCAAATTTGTGTTGAGAAAAAAAATTGTTTAATGCATAAAATGTGCTTCATGGTATTCATTTAGCTTTATATGTATTTGGACACTTTAATTTCACGCTGATTGTTTAATTTAAAATCCACTGTGGTAGTCAAAAAGTGTTAGTGTCCAAAACATTATGGACCTGACTGTATGTGTTAATAGACCTCTCTGCATCGATTCATATCTGTTATTAATCTCTGTCTCTCTTCCACAGCATGTCTTTATCCTGTTTTTCTTCTTTCACCCCAACCGGTCGCAGCAGATGGCTGCCCCTCCCTGAGCCTGGTTCTGCCGGAGGTTTCTTCCTGTTAAAAAGGGAGTTTTTCCTTCCCACTGTCGCCAAAGTCCTTGCTCATAGGGGGTCATATGATTGTTGGGTTTTTCTCTGTATTTATTATTGTGCTATCTACTGTACAATATAAAGCGCCTTGAGGCGACTTTTGTTGTGAATTGGCGCTATATAAATAAAATTGAATTGAATTGAATTGAATTGAATAGGATTTATAGGTCTTTTACCACTGTGGAAAACAGTGATGTGTTTTTTACACTCCTTTACAGTGCCACTTTTTATATAAAGTCATGCTTTCTGTTTTCTGTCCCACATTTTAATGTTTTTAATGCACATAGAATTTGAAAATTATACATTTCAGTGCTGCATTCATAAACTTTAATCCTTATCAACCATCACTTCGGTTGCGATCCATTTGAATGAGCTACTTTCAGTTATAGGTTAACATGTATGAACTGGATTGTACTCCCATTCTGGCACACAGATCAGTTTGATAAATAATCATAAATAATTACATGATATTTAGCCTTATTACATACAAAACGTGATTCTAGAAGCTCACGCCAAACAGAGAAAGCTATTACACGCACGCATGCACGCACCCACGCACAAAATGCCCACTCCACAGTATTTGCTGTTCAGGGGGGAAAGCCCCGTAATCAGTCTCTCCACAGGATGGCAGTATGAGTCTGAGTGTGTGCCCGCGCGTGTGTCTCTGTGTGTGTGTATGCGCTCCTGCGTGTGCGTGAATCTGCGTGGGAGTTCCTTCTTTCGCCATTCCGGGGTGTTGCCAGCTGCACGGCACCGCTTGCAGAGGCGTCCTGGAGAGGTAGAGCCTGCGCGTCTCTCCTCTCTCCAAGGCGTCTCTTCGGCCTCTTAACCTCCAGAGTCTACCCCCACCACCCCACCCCCCGCCTCCACCACCAGCAGCAGTAGCGGCACCACCGCTATACCAGCACCCCCTCACACACACCAAACCCCCTCCCGCCCCCTCTCAGAAAACAAATTCGGGATCCAAGCATGCCACAACAGCAGCTAGGTATCCGCCTATCCTCCCCCAAAGTCACCGCAGGCGCAGCAGCAGGCTTCCCCCGTCCGAGAGAGCACGGAGACTCCACCGAGTGATGCCACTACTGCAGCAAGAAAAGCACCCAGCAACCGCGCATACTGTCGACGCCTGCCGGAGGACCCGACACCACAATCTCGGCCCTTGACAGAAGAGAGAGCCCCCCTTTCCCCAACCCCCTTCGGCTCTGTTCCCGTCCCGACTCCAGGATGTCCGACTGCAACGCAAGTCCCGCCGACCGGGTGATCAAATGTAGGCATGCCAAACCCTGCACGGCCAGTGAGAGCTCCTCTGTGCCAATAATCTGCTGTAACTCATCGTTATTTTTTAGTTTGTTTTTAGTTTGTTTTAAATTTTATTCTGTTTTCATCCCTGTCATTGCACCACTGTCTCTTATTCGCACGTGTTTTGCTCATCATTTATTATTATTATCATTATGGTTCTTTTTCCATAGCACCTAATGATTACAATAAAAACAGCATATTTTGGCTGGCGTGTCAGCATGCATGTGCCTCTGAACCTTTTAGGGGAGGGAGGTGGTGATGGAGGGGGGAAGGGGGTGGGGGTATCCAGCACGGTACGCCATAATCAGGGTCTTCCCTCGTTATTCTATTAGAATTCACCCCCTCACCGTGGCATTACCCCCTTTCCAACTGAGGGGGGGGGGGTCTCTTCCTCTATGTATAGCCAAAGCGTTTGCGCGACACCCCTGTGCTGCATGAGCTCCATACGCGTTCCACTCCTAGCGGTGGCTTCGCGTTACTGAATAATACCCCACAGAGGCACAGCCGGGAGAGTGATAAGAGGTAAAAGCAGGGAGGGAGATGAGCATCTTGTTCCAATGAAACATCAAGCGGTGTGACGATGACAGCGAAAGGCAGACATAAAGGTAAATAAATGTCGAGCGTACGATCCGTGTTTCTGCTGTGGATGCGGGCATAGTGTCACGGGATGATGTTGCATGTATGCAACGGTGTAAGAAGAGTGCGGGGGGTGAGGGGGGTAGGATGCTGCTTGAAGGGGGCTCGCCATTCGGAAGGGGCTTTTTTTTTTCTTTTTTAGCTTTCTGTCATCGGTGCTTGTGTGCTGCATATCTGACTGCACGTGATGCCTTCTCTGTGTTAGATGTGCTGAACTGTGCGTCCATATGTTGGCCTACATTAGCTTCTATTTGTTTGTAAATCAAATCCGAGCCAAAGTCAGATTATTGATTGGAACAGCAGGTAGGCGGACAACTTTGCCAGGCCGAGTGCGCACCGTCATCCCCCCTGTGAGTTTGACGTTAACTGTACCGGCCGCTGATGTGTGTGGCTGTAACGTTTAATAACCACCGGTGACCATGATACTGCTCGACCAGCTGTTGTAAACCCACGTTTTTATTAGTAGTATCATTATTATCATTTTCAAACACGGACCTGAGTGTCAGCGGGTGATTCTGCTAATCCCGTGCGTATCTTACTTCCACGTCTCCGTTAAGGTCTCCCTGGCTTCCCCCCACCCCGCTTCCCCCCACCCACCCTCCTCTTGTTTCTCTTGAGTGTCAAATGAGAGACAAAATGGAGTTTATGGATGCTGAGCCGCGTATCCGACCCCCATCGCCCGATGAGGATGATGCACAACGCTCTAATGGTGTTGTTGCATCATTAGATTGTGGAATATTTGATGTGTTGTGAGTCGCTCCTTTCCCCCCCCTTTTTTTGTTTGCTTTATGCGTGGGCGGCTATATGAGGAGGAGGGGGAGGCGAGGAGGGGCTCTTGCTTGGGTTGTGATCCGTGTGAGCTTGCACAGATTGTCGTGCTTATCGGGTCACAACGAGGCTGGGCATGGCAGCGATGCTTCCACGCACGCAGCCTGTCACATGCGACGATGCCCTGGCTGTCTCTCCCACTGGCTCCCCTTAATAAACTCGCAAGGTCTCTCTGCCGGAAGAAGCGGAGCTGACAGCTGGATGCGTCGCTCGGGCATGCCCCGGTATTCCGTGGTGCGTCGTGCTCAGAAGGGGTGGGGGTGGGGGTGAGAGCTCTTGCAGATTTTTGCACGTAAGAATTTAGGGCTGCGTGTGCATATGTCTGTGCTGCACCTCTGTGGAAAAACTACATGGATGCAGCTGTGCAGGGAAACCTGGATCCTCTCTGACTGCCGCATCCATCCATTAATCCCATCAGCCCTCACCCTCAAGTTACCAGCTCCCCTCCACATGTGCAGAAGCCACATATCATTTTATATTCTCAGCTCTGCTTTGCATGTGTGTTGTAATGCAGTTAGGTCAACGGAGCTCTTTTGCCAGCAGCGGAATTATCTACATCCTCGTGCATCATCCATCTCACAGACCAACACACACTCATATGCATCTTCTGTCATAAACACACCGATCCATCAGCAAGGTGAGAATGCTGTAGAGTCAACAAAGCCGCAGCAACGAGAGGAGCGTCAGTCAAAGAGTGGGCATTTCTGGCAGATGGACTGTGCCCGGTAGTTCCCCACATTATAGATTTTTAGCAATGTTCAGCAGAGAGCATTGCACAGACATGGAACCAAAGGACGGAGGCATAAAGAGAGGACTGGACAAAGAGGCAGAGAGTGTGGGGGCGAGGTGAGGAAGAGAGGGAACGAGAAAATGTGACAAGGCCACAGAGGAGGTGAAGCTGGGGTGAGAGAGAAGGAGGCACAGAGGGACAGAGAGAGAGAGAAAGGAAGGAGTAGTATTTCACACTGTTGAGTAGCAGGGCATCATCCTAATGGACTTTGCACACTCTTTGATTACTTAACAAACCCATTGCCCTCTCTGTGCATTTGTATGTATGCGTGGGTGTGTCTGTCACAAAAGGCTTATATTTGAATTGCATGTAATGCACACTATTTGAACACAACACATGTGTGCAGAGTTTTGCAGAAACCCCTCTGCATGTACAGTAGAGCCATGTTGATGCTATTATAGTTTCAGCAGCATAATTTAGAAACTGTTGTCTCCTCTAGTGGTCACTGGTGACACAGGACAATCTTATACCCATGAGTCAGCAGCTAGCAATCTTAAATATTCAAAATCTGAACTTTCATCTGTAAGTAGACCACCGACTTAATGCTATCATCAAATACTGCACTGAAATCGTAGCTGCTGGGTAATGGCACGGACAGTGAGCTCATTCTTTGTGATGCTGGATGTATTCTGGGGGGAGTTGTGAGGCTACAGAATGAATTGGAGACCCTTTAAGATGCCTCAAATGTAAAAAATAAAAACCCTTTGCACAGTAGGTTGATACAATAGCTCAATAAAAATCGACAAGCTGGGCACCATTAAAGCACACAAGTGGTGTTAAAAAGCTTTCATGGACACCAAGAGCAGATATATGTATAAAATGTGTAACAGTTCCGTGGCTCACTTTCATGGCCGACTGCGACACTTGTAGCTTAGAGCGCACCTGTTGAGAAAAATATCCATTGGTGTTGTTGTTTGAACTGGAATCAGCAGCTAATGCCGCGAGAAAAAACTCCATCAGTACCAAGTACCACGCAAACTTAAATAACTGTAAATCCTACTGTAAATCAAACACCCCAAATATCTAGTCGTTGTGTGCTGAAAACAGCCCATCAGAACACAAATTAAAACACGAATACCCCTGAATGTGACTCTGCTGGGCTTTCGGTATCCTGCAGTCTGACAGACCTTACTCGTGGTGGATATTTTGGCTTGTCAAACGCAGGGTGTGACTAATAAGATTAATCATGGCTATGTTTCATTTAAATGTCCCAGTGTCAGTGTCCTGGTAGCGTGCACTCTGCTGGCTCAGCTAAGTGAAATGGGGCCATCATTATTACAGATAGTTACAACTTTTCTCTTCAAGACAAGTTGAGGTGAATGATGTGAAAAGGTCTGCACCACCAGAGTAGTGACAGAAGAGAAAAATCAACACTTTCCTGTCACCGACCGTCCCAAGCGTACGTAATAACACTGCAAACTCAGTGGATGATACTGTTGTTGTGCCATTACATCTTTTTAATGCTAGCTCAGTTGTTACAGTTGTTACTTCCGCTCTGGGTCATGATTTACTCAGGATACTGTGCTCATATGCTAGGATGCATGCTAGCAGATAATACAGAGCAGGCCTTATTATTATCATTTTGCTGTCTAATATCTGGTCATATTTAAGGTAAAGAAAATATCACGTGCTGAACTGCATCCTCCCACTGGTTCAAAGTGCAAAGGTCAAATATGCCTGTTATAGCTCATGACCTTTTGAACAAATCGCTACATTTTTGAAGAGGACTCACCAAAGCTGAGTGATCCAATATGCTCACATGCATATATGCATTCATACATGCATAAACCACACACAAACACACTCAAACTCACTCGCACACACACCACATCACCTCTGGCAAGGTTCGGGGCAAAGTTGGCATATTTCCTTTTGGTGTAACATACAATCCCATTCCCTCTATGTGAAATGTGCGTGTGTGTCCGTGTGTGTGTGTCGGATTGTGGCATCACTGTTGTGAGCCAGGGGTCCTACCTTGACAGGTCTGTGTTTGCCCTGTGGGGAGGGTGGCAGGGCAAAGGCTATTTATAGAGGAGGTACTCCAGAGAGAGAGAGGGAGAGGGATTGTCTAATGAGGACAGGCTGTTAGGGGATGGGCCGTTGTTTCAGTGTGTGTGAGTGTGTGTGTGTGTGTGTACACAGATGGTCCATCATGTGTGAACTGTGCATTAATTGAACAACTTCAAACGTATCTTTAGCTGTCCCCCCCACCAACACCACCTTCAAAGACCCATGAATCCATGTTTCCTGATCTGGGTCAAAGATGGTAGAAACACACACACACACACACACACACACACACACACACACACACACACACACACATGTATGTGAACAGATGCATCGCTCTCATACACCCCAATTTTTTTGCTCCCTCTCTCTCTTTGCTGCTCTCATTCTTTCACCCCTTGGTTTCTTACTCCTTCATTTATTCATGCACAGACAGTAGACAGTAGGATTGAAACGATCCTGGGAGCTGTGTGTGTGTGTGTGTGTGTGTGTGTGTGTGCGCGCGCGCGCGCGCGCGTGTGTGTGTGTGTGCGCGCGCGCGATCACTTTAGATGAGGTCCTGGAGAGGGCAACACATCTAACATACAAACACGTACATATGCAGGCGTGCAATCAGCTGTGTTTGATGTCACTGGATGAGCATCAGACGGTTACAGTCTGGGGAGGCGCAGCATTGCACCGTAATGAGTTCATTCATAGCACGTAACACATACAGCCCGTCTATATGCTGCTCTAATTACTGTGGATACAGCATTTTCACCTTGTCTTCGTATTAATTGGCTGCTTCCAAAAACAATTTGCTTCTCGCCTCGGTGATCTGACGCCCGGCTGATTAGGAGGCACGAGTTTGTTTTGTTTTATACCTCTTTAGTCATATTTTACAACATTTGGAGGAAAGACACAAACGAGGACAGATGGATCATGGGTGCCTTCTACCGTCATTTCTGCAATCTGTCTGTTCTCGCTTGCTGTCACTTCCTGCATCCTGCACCAGCCTGTCTGATCGTGAATGGTGTCCCTGTGTTATTAAAACTGATGAAATAGTTCCCCGTAATTGACTTTAGCCATTAGGGACGATGCACACAAAACAATAGGATTCCGATCAGATTCTGCTCCAGTTAGGCTATTAGGCCAGCCCAAACAAATTTAGGAGATTTGGTTGACAGCTATGTCATAGATTTTTCTCTCAGGCTCCCCCTCAGTGCTCTGCGATGGGGAGATTTTTGGCTGAGCTGGCAGCTCTGGCGCCTAATAAATTCCACACCGGGGAGTTCAGCTGTGGAGAGTGGGCCAGAAGACGAAAACAGTACAAAGTGCATGAGGAAAAAAAGACGGAAAAGCTTTCACCTATTTGCTCATCTCGCGCCGCTCGGCCCGTCTCACCTCACACGCACGCCATGCATCACGTGAAGTGGACAGTTTTGGATGAATAACTTTTTCTTTTTTGACTCCACTCCAGAAAGTGGAGTTCACTGTATTCGTCATCTGTACTCAGACAGGGGACAGCTCAGACTGTACTTTCTGGAAGGAAAGTTCCCTCCCAAGGTTGAAACACTTGGCAGCATCACAAAGTGTTAAAATGCCTTAGAGCAGCATTTGGGAGAAATACTACCAGCCGCCACTTCACTGAGGAAGTGTGGCCGGTGTGGTCTGAGCTCATGCGGATGTTAGAGACACACCATCTTTACTATGCCGATATCTGTGTGTGAGACGCTATTTTACTCAGTATTTCATTGATGTATTTCTAATGACAACACACATTACATTAATATTAATGTGCCGGTTTTACCCAGCTGCCTGATATTTAACAGCAGGGCTTTTCCAAAGATGTTCGGAAGCCAAACTATTTAGACCTTCACACTGCTGAGAACTGGGAAAAATAGGAAATCATTAAAAGCATCCTACTTCATAGTTTGTGAGAGTGTGCCAGATTAGAGGCGCTGGGGTTAGCACATTTCTGTAATCAACATTTGTCTGTACTCTTCTTAAATTCTGATATTAATCAAGCAGTTATCTTACTTGTGTTACATAATTTACTCAAGTCTTCCAGAAAAAACGGGGGATACAAAAACAGTCATGTGACCTCAGATGTCCTCCTTATAAGGATAAAGGCTTGCGCTGATGTTTGGGCATACATGGGCTTCATGTCATACTGCGACGATGCATTTATGTGCCAGTGCATGACAGGCGATGTTACCGTGAAAGGTTCACGATTAACTGATTAAGTACAGTTTTTTGACACTGCACAGTAGCCATTAGCAATTGACTAGGACTTCCTCAGTTTTAGTATTAAAGTTAAGACGTGCTTCGATTCTACATCCTGAAATGATTGATTTAGCCTAGCCTATTGTTTATCCCGATCAATGTGATGCCATCGGACTGCTTTTTAAGAGCTAATCTTATTGATAACGCTTTCCTTCTTTCTGTATATTACAGTATTCATCCATCCTATTTTATGTAAACAGCTTTAGCATTGTGCAAAGGTTTTAGTCACTTTAGATGTGCAGACTCTTAAAGCCTCTCAGTCACATAGGCCTACAGACCAGTTGGCAAGCCCCTGGCAACCTGTGGTCACGAGGGAAAAACGTGTATTCCCTGATCGGTTAGTGATTGGTTGCTTGATTGGTTGCTGACTGCTGCTAGGTGAACTCAGTTGTAAAGAGGGTGTTGCACCAAAAACCTCCTTGTTGTTGCTTTGTTTGCTAGCAGGTTGGCAGGGTTTAGTTAGCTTATTATGATCTCCATTAGCTACAGCAGTGCAGCAGCTATTCTTCCTGGGATTCATCCAAGCATTACACTCTGACAGTGCATTACAACAACTTACACAGAGTCTGTGTCTGCATGGAAAACACAGACTTGTCTGCAAACACTCACCATTTACTTTCTGAGTTGTAGTGAAACTGGAAAAAGGTGAATGGTAACCTCTTTGCGTTGCACTAGTCAAAGTTTCAGTACCACTTGGTGAGTACTCGGCAAGTATTTGCTGACTAGTTGGCGTCTTTCGTGCAAACTATGGGTGACAACAGCAGTCTGCTAGAGCCCAAGGCAATCACACGGAGGTTTCTGGTGCTCCACCATGTACTTCTTTGCAATCAATTTCATTTACCAGTAACAACTCGCTAACCAGTTGCAGAATACACACTTCTCTAGTGACTAGTGGTTACCAGTCTCTAGGCTTGCATGAATGCAGATTTAACAATCGGTTTCATCGTGACTGCCCGCAACCTCCAGCAACCATTCACAAGTGATTGGGGAATACGACCAGTGGCTGCCAGATGGCTCTTTGCCATTGTTTCTCTGACTGAGGCCTTCATCCACCACACCAAACAGTCTCACAGCAGTTCAACAAATAGTCATGAAGTGCAGTTATTGGTACTCTTGGAGACAAATTTTCTCTCTTTTGTGTACAAGCACAGAAGCAGTTCCTGCGACACGTGGTGGGGAAGTTAGTGAACTACTAAATTTTATCTGTTGATTTGTCTCCATGGAAACACAGTAAAGCGCTTCTAAATTTATAGAGCAGCTGGAGGGTTGGTGGAAGCAAGTCACGTGCCAATTCCCCTCTGGCCATCACCAGTAGGCAGTAGGTGAAGTGTCTTGCCCAAGGACACAACGACCGAGAGTGTCCGAGCCGGGGCTCGAACCGGCAACCTTCTGATTACAAGGCGAACTGCCATCTCTTGAGCCACAATTGTCCTAAATAACAATAATTATTATTATTATTTGATGCAAAAAAAGTTTATAAGAATCATTTTATATATTTTTCCATAGCATTACATTTGAATGTAACAGTTCATTCTTTCAAATATCGGACACATATTTGTGAAATCATGATAGATTTGTGAATGTATTGTAACAATCTAATTATGCATATGTACAGACAGATACATTTAAAAAACAAGCAAATTATGTTTTATTACATTTACAGTGATTTTACGTTAACTTACATTTGAAATGTAAAATCACAGTCTATTTATGTCAATTTAATGATATTCTAGAAGAACAGAACACAACTGTAAAATACACAGTAAAATACTTTTATATTACAAATTTTTTTTACAGTGTGCGTTTCCAATCTCATATGGAACCGATGGCTTTCAAACTTTCATCCTCAAGTTGTGTTTAAATTCGCTGGCTGCCATTGCTTTCAGTTACTGTTTAGGCTGGCACCTGGGTCAGAAGAAGGACCATGTTAGCTAAAATGAATTTAAGAGTTTCCTGGGCTTTGTGGCTGAGGTGCTTGTCTTCAGAAAAAAAGACGGTAAATCACTGCTCCTCATCGGTCTCTGCTGAGTGTAGATAGGCCAGTTTCAACAGACCACTTGAAATTATTCTGCGTATTGAACTTTCAGCACAAGATGCGACACAGAAATTTGTGGTCTTTTATTGTCATCGCCATCAAATGACACATAATGAGCCTTTGTTAGGAACAAAAACATCATTTTCTCACACAGACTTGGAAAAATAATTTCCATCCCTGAAGTCCCTCTGGCAGGTAGCACAGTCATCATCATGTATGTGAGGGTCAAGCAGGGTTACAGAACATTCAGTTTAGTCGTTAATATTTAATTTGATGTCCTTCGGGATGAAAATGTTAATAATGAAAAGCTCAGCTGACAATGGACTAACTTGGAATTTATCTAAAGTCAAACATTTTAAAATGGGAATGTTACTTTTTGTGTAACATCTGACAGTCTCAGCTGTGATGTACTACTAACAACATGAACATTATTCATCTTTGCATCCCAGCATATATTTTAACATTGAATAACGGGTGGCGGTCCTTTCTCAGCGTCTAGTTAGTTCCATACTGAAAGTGGGAATGGCGCTGGTTCCATGAGCATCTTGAACATTGCCTGGATGCCAAGAGTGTTCAAGAATATTTTTTTTACCATCTCTTTATTGTTCAAAATGCACAAAACGTTCTCCGTTGAAAGGATGAAGGATAAAAAAGGCACATGTACAGTGACCTCAGGCTTTCAGGCCCATTTCTTATCCTGCTGAGCTATACATCTTCATCCTTGAATAGTGAAATCTCTGAGTCTGATAATGACATCCGAGACAGAGAGGTGAAGTCACCCACAGTTTTGATCTAAATGGCTATAAATTGCTTAAAAGTACTGTTTACATTTTTTAAAAAGGCCACGGTAATAGTAGTGCACATGCAGAAGATGTGTGGCTTTCTGTGTACCATTTACATACCATATTAGACGTCACTGACAAATGCATTTAATTGCCCTAAATGCAATAACCTGATTGTTATTCAGCCTTTGTAAAAGATCATGTGACTCGACCTCTATTCTCCTGGAAACAGCATCATCGTTTGCACTTCATTGTTGGCTCAGTTTTTTGTCTTGTAGCGTGTGAGATGATGTCAGGGTTTCATCCGTGTTTGGTGGGATGTGACAACAACTAGTGTTAGCATTTAGCATGAAGCACCACAGAGCTACTAGCATAGCATAAAATTCTAATGAAATAAATGGGAAAAATGGTGGATGGACTGCTTCGTATATACCGTTTTTCTACTCGACTTGACAGCTCAAATCACACTTTTTTTCTGTTTGCTTTCTATCGAACATTCAGACTCCCACGAATGCATCAGTAGCAACCTGGGGTTAGTATCTTGCTCAAGGATACACTGCCATGCTCCCTCCCAACCTGTTCTCACTTGATCCACTTTCTTTGTTCAATAAGATCCAGTATAGACTCATATAAGACATGCAAATGCATGAGCCAGACCTATAGGATGATCTGATGATCGGACTCCAGCAATGGTGTAATATACTGTATATTATGAGTGTATAGTAAGTCTTAAATGCATTTCCTCTGCCTTAATGTTCTCCTCCAGGCTTGCAAATTCATATGCATACTGCAGAAAGCTTTCCATCATTACAAGCAGAAAATTGCTCTGAGACAGAAAAGCTGTACGGGCATGTTTCTCAGATTCGTATCAGAATCGCTTTATTAAATCCAAACGAGGTCTCTTCGTAATTTACATCTGTCTGTCTTTAACCTCCGCACGTGCACTCAAAGCTATCAGATTTGACTCAAATCTCCTAGCATTCCTCTTGAACTGTACACTCATCAAACGGTTTGCCGTTGCCTGTGCCGAACCTCTCCTCGCCTCTATTCCCCAACTACCAAGTATAGTTTTCCCAAGTATAGTTCCTTTCCCAAGCTGTGTGTCTCTGCTGCTCTCTTCACTCTCTCCTACCTGCCCTACTTTCACACTGCTCTCACAATTTACGAGTTTCACACTCCGTCCCTCTCACTTCTACCCTTCTCTCCCTCCTCAGACTCTCTCTCTGTTACACACATGCACACTCGAGGCCTCAGTTTTACCTTCAACCAGAAATATACATCCACAAATTGAGTTCACGTGTGTGCTCGAGCTTTAAAAGAGTACCGCAGCCCTTCTCACACTGTGCTGGCAGCTTTTTGTAATGACATGTTCCAGCCCGAGTACATTTTGTAGCACAGCTCAGAACAGTGCGGTGCTATACGCCGGTACAGGACGGTACACTGAAGGAGGAGGTTTATCCACATACTGCCTGAGCCCTGTTGTTTCCTTTTATAAATAAATATAATGTCACACAAATACCAGCATGCATGAGTAATTCCTTTTTGGGCTTATGTTCCCTGACAGCCTGGGGTGCACAAGGCTTTTAAAATATTAATCGCTCCTAACTTGTAATGCAAAACTGGTTTTAACATGTAAGAACCGCTGTTCTCAATCGATGGAAAGCAGACCCTTCGGCTTGGCAGCCTGAAGTGTCCTGGGATGTCTCAGCATGCTCTCCTGCGTTGTGTTCAATCTTAAGGTGTGTAAAAGTGTCATGGGGATGCAGTAGCAGTTATCTAGCAGCAGCCTGAGGTGACGTTAGATATTCTGGAACATCTAAATATGAATCAGGTAGATCTTTGTGTGTGCCGGGAGGGTTAACGTATTCAGGGTGTGTTGAGTGTTCGGCGGAGCAAAAATCTCAACGTAACCTCTTTCTCCATGTTGATTAACAGCCACAAATGCAGGAATATGTCAGCAACTGTTCGTGCGTTAACAGACATATTGTGACTAAAGTCACATTGTAATATATTTTATTGCAATGGCTCATTTAGCATTGGCTAAATGATGCCGATGTCTCAGCAATGACTACATAAAACCCCGCTGACTGGCTCTGTGTTTTTGCTGAGCTGCTTTTACTGTGAAAATGAAATGAAAACACGCGGTCACATTAAAATGTAACGACAGACATCAGCGTGGAACCTCGCCGAGGAGACTGTGGCCTGTTAGAGCAGAAAGAAGAGAGCGAAGGAGCAAGAGGGAGAGGCGAGCGAAAACAGAAAAAAACAGAGAAGGGACAAGAGGAGAGAGCGCAAAACAGAGACAAAGTGACAGTGTGTGTCAGATTGTGTGTGTGTGTGTGTGTGTGTGTGTGCGCATTCAGAGCCAGGCCTAGTTTTTAGCGTGTGATCTAGGCCATTATCTGTGTTAGCACTGGTGGGGCTCAAACAGGCTCTGTGGATCCTTCATAACAATACCTTTTATGAGCTTGTGTGTGTGTGTGTGTGTGTGTGTGTGTGTGTGTGTGCACACTGCCACTTATACAAACTTGTGCAGTCGTGCATGTTAATGCCATTGTGACATACATGATGTACAGATGCGCTCCTGCACCTCTGCCTTTTGTTTTGTGCCACATAGTTTCTGCCTATTTGCTAAGAACAGGGCGTGTGTGCGCTTTTGTCAAGCGTGTCTTCATATGTGTGTGTGTGTGTGTGTGTGTGTGTGCACGCCTTCTCACGTGCAGCTGTGCACTCTTGCTGTATCACCCTCATCGTCAGTCAACCCCCCTCTCCACTGGCGCCCTGGGGGCCTTCATTATGTAAGAAAGACATTGCTGCAGAACAGAGGCAGCAGCCCTGATAACTGTGGCAGCCCCTACTTCAGTACAACCCGCTAAGGCCTCCATAACACACACACACACAACGCACACACACATGTACATACGCACACACTGCAAGCCTGGAGCAGAGGTGTGATCAGGATAATGGTGAGGATTGGGGCTTCTGACAACTGTGGGCAAGCTTGTTGAAGTGTACAGGAAATATCAATAAATCATTTTTTGCATTGTAATAAACAATCTCCTCTTTCCTGCTTCTTTCTCCCTCTCCCTGCATAATTTAACTCCCCTCCATCCACATATCCATACACCCATTCAAACCCTGCTCGTCCTTTTTAAATCCTCCAATACTTCTTCTCGCTTCCATCTCATCCCCCGCACTTTCTCCATCATCCCCACATTTCCATCTCCAGCGGTCCCCTTCCCCCTGGCCCACCGGCTGACCATGAAGGAGGTGTTTGACGCGGAGGGCCGGCCGCGAGTGGACCTGCTCAAAGCTCACCTCACAAAGGAAGGCCGTCTCGAGGAAGCCGTGGCCCTGCGCATCATCGATGAGGGCGCCGCCATCCTGCGCCAGGAGCGCACTATGTTGGATATTGAGGCGCCAGTCACGGGTAAGGAAGTCATTTAATGCACCAATTAAGACATGGTAGAAAACAGTTGGAAAGCTAACACGCTTTCTTGCAAGACTTAGCCGCACAAAGTGGCTTCCCCGCACAGGGAAGCTGATCAGGTCTCCAACTTTATGTGAGACTTGGTGAGTATTGCAAAGTCTCTCTAGAAGAAAGTGTCTGCACTGGGCAGCCATCTTGAAACACCTAAGGAAAGCAAATCATTGCATTTTTTAAACAGCTCTTTTCCCCTGAAAGTTATGCTCATTGCTGTTGCAGGAGTCCCAGGGTTATCGTATAATGTCTCTTGACAGCACTAAAAGTGTTCCTGATATTATTTTACTGGAGTAGACCCCAACTACCACTCCCACATCTTAGCTTTTATTTATATGTGGGGAAAACTGGATTCAACTAAGATAAAGTCCATCACATGATTGATGAACCTATAAATTTCAGATCACCAATCAATCATCTCCCACACTGTCTCCCACGATGTACTCTTTGGCCTGTATTTATTTTGTTGGGCTCTGGTCTTTCGTGTTACTCTGTAAAATAACCTGAAATGCACTGTTACATAATTACCAGTTAACAATATAAACCTTAAGCTACAGTCCCACACGCCAACACAAATTCCCAACCTATTGAGGAAACACATATGATCTTTCTTTTCTGTTTATGCATTAACATAAAGCTTAAACACAAAGCAAAGATGAAAACCAGCACAAAGAGAATTTAAAGCGATTCTGAAGCCTGACCGTTCATCCCAGCTTGTTACCTGCTGAGGTTCAGGCTCTGGCTGCTGGGCTGGGGTCAGCAAACACTCAGCTTTATCATAACTCTGGGTTCTTGGATAGTTTTGTGTTAGCATGCTATCTCTGCAAAGAGCAGCATATGTAGACCACTCCACCATTTTCCTCCTCCTGGCACACAAACATGTAACATTACTGCATTACTGAAAATTAAATGTAGCTCGAATTAAAAGAAGGTGTAGCGTCTTTATACCATGGCTATGGTAGGTAACCCTACTCACTGTGGCCTCCAGACTATCATATGCCAAAGAAGGTGTTCTTTATGATCTTTCACCTGTTTTAAATCGCAAAATGTCAACGTTTTATTTTTTTTAAAGAATCTGCAAGTCACCCATTGAGCAAAGCCACACCAAAATAAAAAAAAAGCTACTTGTTTGTTAAAATGCAGGCATGAGTGACAAGCAGAATAGATCAGACATTTCACAGTGAAGAGACAGATAGCAGCAGTCTCACAGAGAGGCAGAGGAATAGAGCTGTGGAGCAAAAAGGCATAAAGATCAATAATTATGTATTAATCAGAATCCATTCATTGATTCATTAATCTGCCATATGTATCTGCCACCCTTTTAATATGAACTGTTGTTTGGTCGCACTTCACTGAGAGACCCAATTGGTGCTTGTGCACCTCCCAACAGCTCGCTCTGGCTTCGGTAATAGCTGCATGTATTCCCCTCCCAGGGAAATGGTAAGAAGTGAGTAGGATGCGGAGGAGAAGCCGGGGATCGAAATCGAGGGAGAGCAAAATAGAAAGGAAGTTTCTGAGACAATGACAGAGATGACAGACAAGCGGGCAGGCAGACGCAGACACTGGCAACCTATTGACTCTGCCTGGCTCGTGTACCTATGTGTCTGTGCTTCTGCGTGCTGCATTTATGCAAATGTGAGCGGTGTGATAATTCTGTGTGGGCTTGTTGTGCCCACGCAGTGTGGGAACATCGCTCAGCTTTCACAGGTACAGATCCCTGGGGACAAGGACAGATAGACGGGCAGATGGAGAGACAGTCAATCATAAGCAGCTTAGTGCAGAGGTTCTCTAACCTGTTCATTCCCAATGAGCAACATATTGATCCCGCTTTCCTGGTTCCACTTCACCAGAGTCTGACTCAGAAACACACAAGAATTTCCTGAGAGTGTGCCGTGATTGGAAATGACTGTTACATTTCAGATACAAACTACAGCAAAATAGACTCAGGTAGAAAGAGCTTTCACCAAAAGTGCAATATAAAGGAGATATAAAGAAAACTTCAGCACTTTGATGCCGTCTCAAAGTATGAGCTCTAAGACAGACAGACAGCTGGATGGCTAAAATCTGAACTGACAGGCTTTTAGGATGTCACACGAAGGCTTCTGGGAGAATACTGAGACAGCTCAGAGGAGGCAGGCAGGTACGGCTCAATTTCACTCATGACATTTCTCATTCCCAATTCCCAGTTCAAATTAAAGCGAATGCTTATAAGTAGTCACAAAAACAGACATTAACATGGCAAGCAGATGGAGAGACAGGCAGACGAAGGCGGTCAGACAGATGCGAAATGGCCATCGTAAAATGGCTGCAGAGGGGAACTATGACATCAACTAAAAGTGAAAGGAGAGACCAGACAGATGGCGAGGGAGGCGGATGGTAAGATGTATGCTGGCAGATCGTACGGGCAGACAGTCCTGAAGTCGTTCAAAATGTGAAGTCTTCAGTGTGTGCAGCCTGATTTACTCTTGGAAGCAACTTGCAACAAATCAAAAGAGAAAGCATATGAATGCATAAAATCCAACATTGGGGGCTAAATTATAAGCTAATCCTATCTTATAATTTGGTTAGTAAGGTGTGTTTAACTGATGTAAAAAAAAATCTGAACACAGAATTCTCAAGTCTGTAAATACAAATAACCCACAGTAACATATTCTAGATTTACTAGCCTACGATCCACTGGTGGGTGTGTCCCACCTCTCCCTTATTGTAGCCCACTCCCCATGACCCGGAGTTGGATATGCAGTTAAGAAAAAAGCACAAAACTTCCAGCTCTGTTTTCTGGTCTTTTTCAGGTAGTATCTAAACAGACCTTGAAGTGATCGAGTAGAATCTTTAAGGAGCTTTTAAAGCACATTTTTGCTGTTTTTTCTATCCAAACAGATGAGCGATGTTTCTAGATCAGCAGCCAGGACAGATATACCTCTGCAGATGCAAATCAGGCCATATGGAGCCACTGAAGCAAAGACGGTCCCATATTTTTGAGCTGAATTTGTTATGTGGGAGCTGAAAACTGCAGTGTTTATAATCCTGACACTGTTGTGTGCTGTTTCCACAGTGTGCGGAGACATCCACGGCCAGTTCTTTGACCTGATGAAGTTATTTGAAGTGGGAGGCTCTCCTGCGAACACGCGCTACCTCTTCCTAGGGGACTATGTGGACAGGGGGTACTTCAGTATTGAGGTGAGGAAGGATTGGACACACTGTGTATACATCTTATTTATAGTGCTGTGCATTCAGTTGGGAAAAAAACATCTATCCTTGTTGTGGTGTACATTGTATTGAAGTCTATTGCGCACATTCCTGGGGCAAGGTTTATTTTGGTATTCAGTATTGCAGATGTACAAAAAGTACTTGAGATTAGCAGTGACACGATGCACTATATGTGTCTGACAAATGCACATATATAGATGCAATTTAAAATTTGTGGCCAGGGGGTCCTTGTTACTGAGATCAACTTTCATTCACTATTTATGTTTCTACAGGACAGGCAACAATTCAAGGACAGCAAACGCTAACCAGAGTGTGGTTTGCTTCTTAATGTAAATATGCATGAAAGTTGGATGGAAACAGCACGGTATTCCAAGAGCTGTTTGAATATTTGATTCTTCAAAATGGATGAGGGCATCATAAAGAAATGTGTGATTACGTTATCCAGCAGAAATGTGGTACAGATGAGCAGACTGATTTGAATCCACAATATACAAGCGCGTGAATGTCTCAGCCTGTCGAGTCACCGTGGCATATGGGATATGTCGCTGACACGGAGTGACTTTGGAGCGGAGGGAGCGATATTTAGGCCACCTTCCTAACACATTTGAAGGGCACATAAGGAGGAGACTAAATGTAGAACAGAGATGATGGTGTGTAAAGGTGAGAGAACATCCTCTGAGCCATTTGTAGGGTTTCCTAAGTGATAAGAGTAAAAAAGCCAACGTGAAAAATAAACACACATCCTTCGGTACTCTAATGACCAAACTGTTCAGCCCAAAAATTTGAGCTAAACTTTGATTCTAGGCAATATGACATATTTTCAGATTAACGCTGCACATACAAGACAGTTTTTATACTGATTTTACCAACCACACTCCTTTAGAAATGCACCTGTTTAAATGTGAAGGAGGGCATAAATTTTGGTTTTTTACCTGCATAAGTTTTACAGTTTTTCCTACTGATGAAGACTAATGGCCATTCATAGCACAATAACATAATTAAGTAATAGACAAAAAAATTAAATGACAGGAAAGTTCCTGTTTTTCACTGTACACTCTAGAAAAAAAAAAATTTACAAATCAGTTTTATGACTACAGGAAAGTCTAAGGAATGAACTTCAAGAAGTTTTTCTGTAATTTTACAAATTTATTCCTTACAATTTAAGCCCGAAGAGTCCAGCCCGTTCTCACTCCCGACGCGTAATATACCGACAATTCATCACGTCCCGAGGCGGCCCATGGGAACGCGAAAGGTGACCTTTCGAATAGAATGACGCTCCCGCGGTAACACACGTTCCAGCCGTGCATTCCAGCCCTGACCCTAATCATAACCTTAACCACCACCTTAATCGTGAAGTGTTTTCCAAAGCGATTAATGTAAAATAAACGTACATGTGTAGATTCATTCCAAACGGTTCTCATGTTTCCTCATTTTTCGGAACTTGTAACATAGGGACGTGTTGGTCGAAAGTGTAATATACCGACGATTTGTCACCTAGCGTAAAATGTTACGCTTTATGAGTGAGAATGTGTTGGAAGTCATACTGACAGATTTCTTTCATTTACTACAGCAGCATTTAGAAAAAACTATTGAAATTGTACTTCTTATATCAAGAGATTATTCTGAGATTAAATGTGTAATTAAACTTCTGTACATTGATTAAAAAGGGGAGTTTGCCTGGTCTGGCCCACTTCATATCAAAGTGGGCTGTTTGTGGCCTGCGATGTAAAATTAATTTGACATCTGCACTCTTTGAAAATCGAAATGCTGTTGCAGTTGTGTACCTGCTGAACTCAATTTCTCATGTTTTCTCTTCTTTTGGTGAATATTTAGTGTGTGTTGTACCTGTGGTCACTGAAAATCCTCTACCCAAAGACGCTCTTTCTTCTCCGGGGGAACCATGAATGTAGACATCTGACAGAATATTTCACCTTCAAACAAGAATGTGAGTTGGCTTTTTGTTACACGGCCCATTTTTCTTTTATTTCAGTACTGGTTCTTCCACCCCTTTCACCCTCCATTGTTAAGCAGTGCTTATTTAGTTTTGATTAGTAGTAGTTTGAACAGATCTTGTAAATCTCAGCTGACTGGAGAACATATTTTCAGTTTGGTTACAAACTTGGTGAAAAAGTTAGCATGCTAATTGGTTCAGGATCATACATTTACAACTTACACTGCTCAGTTTACACCTAAGAGTTTATTTGTGCTTGAATAACACCTAATCATGGTTAAAAAAAAAGAGGAAAAATCAATAATTAGTCAGTACTTCCTACAGCAGGTATCATGTTTTGTTTTATTTTCAAAGCCAGGCGTTATTAGCTGAAGCTAGCTAGCTTAGTTAGCAAGGTGCAGCTAAAAATAGCGCAGAGATATATATCTGCTAATTATGTAACATATCAATAACATACAACAATACCACTTTCCAAACTCATCTCAGACTTGATAAAAAGAATTCTAATAAAAATAACACAAAGCATATCACAACTTTTTTTCTGTCAAACAAGCTAATATAATGAAAACCAACACCTTTTCAATTACACAAGTTAGCTGAACTAACACCTATAGCAGCTAGTTAATGGTTGTCTTCCTACATAATTAGCTTTAGGGAACAGTTTTTTTGCAGCAGGCTGTGAATGTTTTTAACATGTGTATCTGCAGTTTTGCACGTCCAGGTTGTCTTAAGTTTACAACCCTAAATGTAGCTTCCAGGATTACTATTGTAGGTGAAAAGCTGATTAGCCCTTACACGTTATGCACGACTGCTGAGAGAATGACACCATGTAACACACGTGCAAATCGAGTCGAGCTGTGCTGTGCTTTAGGTGGCGAAGCTCTGATTGGATCTGCTTTATTCCATTTCCTGATAATTTCACCTATGCAGTTAAATATTTTCTGCTGGAGCTCTTCTCATCCTCCCCCTCACCATCCTTACTTTTCTGCCACTGGCACGTTGTATCCTCCCTCTTTTTTCTCTCCCTCCATCCATTTGCTCTCTCCCCCCAGTGTCTCCCTCCATCTCTCTGACTCCTCCGTCAGCGAGCTTCAGCCTCCTGTCCGAGAGTGGGTGATTAGCAGCAAATTAATTTGGCCCTTAATGATTGGCTCAGGGACTTACTCCTCTGTGTCTGATTGGCCAAGGGACGAGGAAGCTAATTTCCCTTGGTGCTCATGGCGAATAGTGGTCGCCCTCAATTACCATCTGCCGTGTGTGTATGTGTGTGTGTGTAGCACGAGAGCATGTACTGAGACTGCATGCGTGTGCAAGTGTCTTCATAAATGTTTGAGAGTGTGGAAGGAGCTGACAACTGGTGGACTGGCAATAATGAGCTCTTGCTCTACACAAGGCAGATGGAGAGGTTGACAAACACACTCCTCGCTGTCACACACACACATAGAGGCTGGCTACTGTACGCTTGTACTCCACATTCCGGCTTTGATTAGTGTACGTGTCGTTTCATGTCCTCACACTCTACCTTCTCTCTTCCCTAGTCGTCTCCTTGCCTTCCTTCTTATAACCTCTCCTCCTTCTCCTGTCTCCTCCCATCAGTCTTTCTCCTTCTCTCTTTAACGTTCTTCTTTTCTCACCTCCCTCCTCCTCTGCTGTCTAAAAATCACCCTTTTCTTCTTCTTCTTCTTTTCCCTCCTCCAATTTCCTTTCAGCTATTTTTAATCCCGCGGTTTTGATTTTATGTCAGATGCATTGTTACGCCCATGTGTGAAATGTACTTTAAAAGATGCCGTGTCTTGGATGTCGTTATTGATATTGCTGCCAATTCAAAGGAGTTTTTAATACACACAGACACACATAAAAAAGAAGAAAAAAGTGACATGTCTATGCTGCTTTGTGTTTATATTTGGGTCATTATTTAAAATGCTGTAATAGTGAGATTTGTGTTGGGTTTTTTTTTCTGGTATCTCTGAAGTGGCATTTCTGAAACAAAATCCAACATCATCAGAGAGGAGAAAAACAGGTCATATGGGAGTGCTGGAGAAGAGCTGGCCCCATAAATTATTAACGTGTTGTGTGAAAATCCTACACGTTAGTGCCCTTGCACCCAAGTGAACCAAATGACGTGGTAACGCTTTACGGGAAGGGTATTATCGTGAATTCATTCGTGATTTCATGCACGAAAAAGCGTCATTAATACATGAAAAAAACCCATGACTCATCAGGAAAGTGCATGAATTAACAGTATCTCATGCATGCCTTAATGCATGAACAATACATTAATTAATACAACACCTAAGGTATTTCAGTCATCTTGATTCATGAGTTATTAACCGTGTGCACCGGCAGGCTTAAAAAGAAAACACTGAGCAGAGGCAGTGAGTGTGTGTTCACTGTCTCTGCTCAAATGTTCGAATCGTGGTTGACTAAGCAAAACGTCTTTATGACTTCGTCATGTCTGAGGGGCCTAAGGTAAAGTGGTGAGCTGGGTATTGCTTTATTAACATTGATGAATAACAAATGAAAGTTGAAGGAGATTTATGAGAGGGAGACAAAGATAAAAGACGGTTAAAGCCATGGTTTGTACACACTTTTTTTGAAGGTTAGGTCTGTTGTTGGTCGTCTTTTCTTTTGGTGTGACCATATTTAGGTGAGAGGATGGAGCGACAAATTATCAGTTCAGTTAGCAGCCTTGGGTAGCAAGCTGCATAGGTGCAGACATCTGGTTATCAGTGCTAAGTAACATACTTTTCCGACATGCTTGATTTTTTTTGTGTATTAGGCTGTAAACATGTTTATTTCTGCTGTAAATAGTTTTTTCTGTCTGGACTAAGTTATGGAGCCAAACTCAAGTGGCCATTAGAGGAAGAGGTTTCCAAGTGGAAAGAGTTTAACACTTAGAAAAGATAAAAGAACGGGCATCTTTATTTATAGTTGTTTTTCTTAATCTTTTATCATGTCAAACAAAAGCAACACAAGGAAAAAAGTTATGTTTTAAGAACAAAAAGTGCGGCTGCAAGCTCGTTTTACTCGCTGTTGTTTTTTGATACCTAATTTAATGAATAATCTACCTCTTTAGTTTCTCTTCTCTTTTTTTTTAATATCATTAATAATCCCTATTCAGGGGGTTAAGAAGGACCAGCCACCATTTATTTATTGAACATTAGGTCGTGAAGACATCATGGTTAAATAATTCTTGAAAATAATCTGAAATAGTCAGAATAGACATTCACTACCATTACTGCTGTTTTTGTTATTAATTTATTGTTCTTTCTTTAAGGCACGCACACTGCACTGTCATTCTAGGTCTGTTACACACATACACAATTAAAGCTATTTACTGCACAAAGTCATGTATGATTTCATATATATGGTATATATACGTACCATCACCACAGCGTGTTAGCAATCGAGTTTTTGACAGATTCTGTTCGAAGCCTTCAGATTACTGACTTCTGTCCATGTAAAGGCCGTATGCCTGCTTGTTCCCCGTGCATCAGTCTCCCAGTGACAGGGACCGACTGTGCATTTGTAGCAATGGTGGCTATTCAAAGCATGTCAAAACACACTCAGGCGCTTCCTTTGTTTCAAGTCTTGAAATGTCTGTCTACTCCCCCAACCTGCAGGTAAGATCAAGTACTCAGAGCAGGTGTATGACTCCTGCATGGAGGCGTTTGATTGCCTGCCTCTGGCAGCCCTGATGAACCAGCAGTTCCTATGTGTGCATGGGGGGCTTTCACCAGAGATTCACACGCTGGACGACATCAAGAAGGTAAAATCAAAGACACACGAGCAGTTTTGAGTTATCACTGCTGAGATAACAAAGCAATGATAACTTTTTTGACAAAAAGTGGTGTCTAATGACATGTTTTTTAGCTATAGGGTGAATGTTTTGTCTGTGTACAGTAAATTTTTTCACCTTTTTTTATAGAAATTTCAATTTGTTTTTATTTCTAAGTATCTGATAAACAACACTGACCACTGTGTGAATGAAGCATCAATCAGCTCTTAAAAAATAATGGTTAACTGTCTTTGAGAAGTACTAACATTTCCTACATGTAGAAAAATCGCTGAAAATTTAGTGAAGAACTGAATCTGAATTCATTTTAAACCTTTTCCTGTTTAATCGTTATGTAGTAATGCATAAGATTTATATAAAGTGATAAAACAGCCTTTTAAAAAACATTTATAATAACTAAATTAGAGAGCTAAAACCTACCAATCAGAGTGAGAAACTCTGGTTTGACAGTGTAGAAGGTGTCACATAGAAAAAACACTACAACTAGCTTAAAGAAGCCAAAGCTAACTTCATGTACTGTTTACTAAAGGCCTACACGGAGCAAACAAAACAATGAAAAATAGCAAAAATATCAGTTTTGGTCATACCCTTTGTTATTCTGCATAACTACATTATATAGTTGTTGAATCAAATGCAGAGAAGAATCTAGACCTTGTAAACCTAGCTTAGCAGTAGCTACAGCTTTGCCTTCAATTCAGATGACAGTGTGTAGCTAAGTCATACGTTATTTGTTCTTTTCTTTTCCTACTTACACAAAACAGTGATACATTATATTTGCTATAACTAGGAAGTATAAATAATGATAGTAAGGAGATTTGGCCTACAAAGCCATAGGAACACATTTATTTTGTAGACGATGCATTTAACCCTTGCATCGGCATTCCCAAACACAGGGTGTCACTTTATATTCAGCATCCTGGTATATATGTAAGTTTTGTTATAAAGAGTAATCAGCCTGCAAATGCACAAAAAGAAGAAAGATCAGCCTTCGTAACTGTCACACAGTTTGTTATTCATTCTCAATTTCACCGTTTCTCCGGTTCCTGCTCTTTGCCTGTGCAGGATAAGGAATACAAGAGCAAGGAAAATTAATCATGCATGCAACATGAGATCGACCTATGTGCAGCACTCAGGCACATTTTCAAGCAGTCATAAACACACACCAACTTTTATTTCAGCTTTTTAGCCTGCTCCGAGTGTGTTCATTAGAAACCATAAAATAACCCCTGTGTGTATACAGTTCACTGAGCTCCAGAGCACAAAGGCACACACATGAACACAGAGACGCGAGAACACACACTTCCTCATCTAATGGCAGTGTTTCCATGGTGAATCTGCTGGTGTGACATCTTCTCCCTCCTGTGTGGTGAGGGTTGCCATGGAGATGCTCTGCTCTGACAGTATGTGTTTGTGTGTGTATGCTATGTGTTTGCTTTTCTTTCTCCTCTGATTTATCCTATATGTGTTGGAGCGTTGTTTACATGACTGAAAATCTCTTTCATGTAGAAAATCTCTGTTTCTGTAAGCTCACATTTCTATACTTCTGTGTGTGGGGGGGGTTTATTTGTGTGTCCTAGTTGGACCGGTTCAAGGAGCCTCCGGCGTTTGGGCCCATGTGCGACCTGTTGTGGGCCGACCCCCTGGAAGACTTTGGCAATGAAAAGACCCAGGAGTACTTTGGCCACAACACAGTCAGAGGGTGCTCCTATTTCTACAGGTACAGGAGAGCAGAATTACTCCTCAAGGTGTTGTGACTGGCAAAAAAAAAAACATTACATAAGAGCCCTGACATTTTATTTTTGAATGGGAATGAATACAGTCTGGCAGCCTTGCAGCAGCAGAGCCCTGTGCTTGTGAAGCTCAAAGGCAGAGCTAAGAGCTAACCTGGTACTCCAACAAGCCAGTGTGAGTGTAATATTCTGGGATGACGGTTCACGGCAGACACAGTACTCTTTAAAATCACCACCTGAAAGAGAAAGAAGTTCTCACACGTGTCCCTGACTCTGTGTTTTTTCTGGGATAGATCGATGTCTTGTTTTAAATGATCTGAGCGCCCTGTCGCTACCATGCACGAGCGACGTGCAATGCTTACCTACAAATTAGAAATCTAATAAGTTTCAGGTCGACTTCAAGCTGCCGGTTTGGGATGTTGTTCCCGAGCAGAGAGAACGGGAGAGATGCCTCGTGTGCACGTTTACACCACATCCGAGATCCACTAACGATCGCTGGGATTTGTAGAAAATCTTGGCTACTTTACACACACAAACACGCAGCACACACAGTTCCGTTTCAGCATGAAACGATATCCCACAATCCCCAGGGAGACTGCACGGTTCTGTTGCTATGACGACTGGCTACTCCTGCCAGATATGGAGTGATATTAAGATACAGTGAGAGAACGAGGGAGAGTAACATAGGAGGAGGGTGGCGGGGGGGGGTGAGATGAGAAAGTAAGAATGGGGGCATGTACAGACGAGGGGGAGACAGTGTTTAGAAATGGGTGTTGTGACATGTTCTCTGTGGCAAACACGCCGATTTTCTATGTTTAGGAGACACAGCATCAATCAGCCAACTAGTGTACACTCAGCCCTCCTCAGCACGGAGGCAGCCGTAAGCCTGGCTCAGGCCTGTCGCTCCTCACTGATGCCCCCTGCTGGTCTCAGTCAGACACTACCTCAGAAAACAAAAGCCTACTCATCACCCACTGCCAGACTTTAAATATCTGTTTTGTGGTTTACAGCAGCCTTGACATATGACTTGTTTGTTATGTAAAGTGTATTTTACTGCATCGCTTTGAATAATTCTTCCCCTTCATGTTTCTTCCTTTGCCCTCACTTGCTCTCACTTGTTGTCCCTCTCTCTCTGTCTCCAGTTATCCAGCAGTGTGCGAGTTCTTACAGACCAACAACTTGCTGTCAATCATCAGAGCGCACGAAGCACAGGATGCCGGGTGAGCTGACTGGCTGCTGCGGCTCAGTCCTTTCTCTCAGCTTAAATGGGCGCACCATTTCATTTAATGGCTTACCCTGACATTTCATGTTCTGAGCTGTTATTTTTCATTGTCGGGGAATTGGCACATTGCAGGAAAAGAGGCTGCACAATTTTCACCCTGAAACTGTGTGATTAGCATTGTTAAGAGTTGGTCTGACTGAGAGTGCACCAACAGCTGGTGCAAGATTCAACCCTAACTAACTCAGCACAGGAAGTCAAAGAGGCTTCGTACACTTTGCACTAAAAGTCTGAATAAAATAGTGAAGGGAAAAAAAATTGTGACCCAAAAATGCATTCCTGGCATCTATTATCTCACTGAAAATCCTCTAGATGTAATGCAGCAATTAAGGCAGTGCTGTGTTCTGTGTGTGTGCTGTTTGGTGAACCCATTAACAGTATTTGGTCTGTCATGCAGACGGGTAGTCTGGGTAATCATCCAGAGGTCTTAATGCACTTGTTATAGGATGGCCAAAAAAGAAGCTATTTCAGTCGTCAGACTTCTGCACCTGTGCAGAGTAGCTAATGTGGAGATAAAGCATGCATTCATGGTCAAAAAAAAAAAGACTGTTCGATGAAGTAAGCAGCAGCAGTGTGGAGACAAAATGAAGCAGCTTTCACCTGAGAACTTACAAAAGACATTGTACTCACTGCTGTCTCTATGAATTCTTTAAAAAGCCCTTGAGTTGTGAATGTGCCGTTGGTGCATTATATTCTCCAACAATAGCGACAGCACAAAGAGAATAACGGCCAGCTCACTCAAAACAAAAAATCTAAGCTAGCTGCTACAGGAACTACCCTAAATGGTGATTTTGTCTGGGAAAAATGGGTTTTTCTTCACTGAAGTTTAAGGAGCAGTGAGAATCTAAAGCTGTAGTTCGACTGATTTACAGCAGCACACTTTCCTGTCAATATTACCTGATGAAATGTGTGTTGTTTATAGTGGACTGACAATGAAAAAGGATCTATTTTGAATTCTAACAAATCAAAACATACGTTGGTGTAGGAATATTAGCATTAAATTCACACAGGACATGAACCACGCTCTGGGTGAAAGTGTTTGACCCGCTCAGCCACCACAACCCAGAACAGCAAAGTTTTGTTTTGATCATTTTCATTTCTATGCAGGCTTCTGATGCCCAGTAGCTTTCGCTTTTTTTACTTTGCTTGTCATTTTCCTCTGCTTTGCAAGGCAATCTGCTCTATTTCTGTTCTGTTAGTTTAAAAGAGTGTGGCTGTCTCACCTCCAACCATCCCCTGGCTGCTTTAGAAGACCTGCAAAGCAAATCCTTGGTTTTTTCATCCACAGCGCGGTGTCCTATTTGAGTGGCTGTAACGTGGGCGTCTTGTTTGTCTCTCTCTCCTCAGGTACCGTATGTACAGGAAGAGTCAGACTACAGGTTTCCCCTCGCTCATCACCATCTTCTCCGCTCCAAACTACCTGGATGTCTACAACAACAAAGGTCTGACTGACGTGTGTTATGCAATTATTGTAGAGCAAACTGTTCGTGTTGTAAGACTTCTCAGGAAAATCTTTGCATGTACAGATGGATGGAAACATTGTTACCTCCAAGCTTTCAAAGGGCTAATATCTGCTTCTGTGTGTGTGTGTGTGTGTGTGTGTGTGTGTGTGTGTCGTGTGTGTGTGTCTAGCTGCGGTGCTAAAGTATGAGAACAATGTGATGAACATCCGTCAGTTCAACTGCTCTCCTCACCCCTACTGGTTGCCCAACTTCATGGACGTCTTTACATGGTCGCTGCCCTTCGTTGGAGAAAAAGGTACCACACACACACACACACACACACACATTACGTAACAAATACCATGGAAGAGGATGTTGAAGAAGAAGCGCAAAATCTTCCTCTTCCACATGAAGTTAATTTAGAAACCATTTAATTTTGAAAGTAAAAGTAACAGAGTTTGCACAGTATGCATGTCTACTTTGGGATCCTGGTCCTTGCTGGTGTCAACTGGTCAATAGGGGAGTTGACTGGATGTCTTTGGGATTCTGAGACAGAAGGAGGAACTTAAAGTGTCTAAAGAGCATTCATGTATTCTCGAGGATCATCAGATTTGATGACCCGTTTGACCTGTTTGAAGGCAGGGACAGCCCGCAGTGTGTGGGACCAGTGGGTGGACTGGCTTCCTCTATGGGCCCAGTGTAACTGTGGGCGAATGGCTTGTGAGGTTTAGAGGCTGCTGGCCTTTCAGGCAGAATATGGCTTCAAAACCAGCAAAGTGTGGCATCAGACTCTGGGCTTTATTTTATGGAACGTGTAAATGTATACAGAGCAGCCGGGAGGAGGAGCTGCTGAAAGACACCAGGAGACGCGAGTGGTGCTAGATATGTCATACAACCTGGGACAGTAGCACCTCAAAACAAGGCCGACGATGGCTGGAACACATTTTAATGTCAATGAACACGACATCTCAATTCATTTTTTTTCCAAGATAAGCTTCAGCATAGCAGATTTTTAGCATCAATTACAACCTTGTGACAAAAACCAGTTGCTTTGTTAATTATGGTTGCAATCAATAAACATACATTTTTTCTCTGCAGTTTAAAATTGAGCTCAAGACGATATATGTTAATGGTTCCGGGTCAAACTGACCTGAGGGATGCCGCTTTGATAAGCGATTAATAAAACGGATCGCTGATGTAAAAGAGGCTCAATTTGTCTTTGATTAACAGTAACAGAGTGTGATTCTTGATATCTTCATCTTTGTCCCGTCACGGCCCTCTAACGTCTTCACAGCTGGGCATTTTTATTTTTCACAGTAGACACTGAAACATGTCGTATCAAATGGGTAACGATCACACTGATGATGGCTCAGGTTCCATTAAGGCAGCGGTCCCCAACCCCGGGGCCACGGACCGGTACCGGTCTGTGAGTCATTTGGTACCGGGCCGCGAGAGTTGAGACTCTGGTGTGAAATGTATGGTTTTCAGGGTTTTCAGGGGTTTTAGCGGTTTTTAGCGTTATTTTGTTATCATTTTTTTCGTTAACTCGGTTTTCCTGGGTCTTTTCACGTGTGTTATGAATAAATCTTCTTTTTTTCGGTACCGGTACTAGTTTTATTTTGTTGTATTTATCCACGACACCTTAAAGGCCGGTCCGTGAAAATATTGTCGGGCACAAACCGGTCGTGACGCAAAAAAGGTTGGGGACCGCTGCATTAAGGGATCGCGGAGAGTCGGTGTGAAGGTCTGCTGTCACATAGGTCGATAATTTACCGCTATTCATTTGAGGGACACGATAATTACCCTGTCGTCAACGTTTTGACCAGGACCTAAACTGCATGCACCAGTTGGCAGTTTTGTTGTCCTTTTATGGAAGCGTGTCTGTGTCTGTTTGCCCCGCAGTGACTGAGATGCTGGTCAACGTTCTGAGCATCTGCTCTGACGACGAACTCATGAACGATGGAGAGGAGATCTATGACGGTGAGGAGCCGCCAGCATTCTTTTTTTCTTCTACGTGTCTTTTTTCAATAACGTTTCTGCTCCACTCACTTCCAGCCAGTGCAGCGGCAGCGAGGAAAGAGGTGATCAAAAACAAGATCCGAGCCATCGGGAAGATGGCCAAAATGTTCTCCGTTCTACGGTGGGTCAAGTTGCAGTTAAACACGTGTGTGCTTGCCTGCACATGCTCGATTTCCAGTAACTTCTGCAGAAGCCGGCAGTCATCAGATCCTCACTTTTTAAAAGTGATTTTTCTAAAATCTGTCTTTTAAACCACAAGTGTGTTTTTTTTGCATGTTTGCAGGTGTGCAGTGTGTGAGGAAGTGTGTAATTCTTTCTCTTTATCACCTGCTCTCTTCTTTTACCCACACACATCTGTCACACACACAAACACACTGTCTCTGTTTCTCAGGGAGGAGAGTGAGAACGTCTTGACCCTGAAGGGACTGACCCCGACAGGCATGCTGCCCAGTGGAGTTCTCTCTGGGGGCAAACAGACCCTGCAGAGCGGTGAGCGTTTCATTCACTCACACACACATAAGCACACACACAGTCACATGCACACAAACCTAACCCTGAACTCATATTCAGAAACACAATGCCACACAGACAGTTTGAGTATCTGCTTGGAGCATCCTCAGGTTCCTCCATGCCCTCTCTCCTCTTCTCCTCCTCCTCCAGCTGTTTTTCTCCTCTCATCCTTCTGCCTCACTGACTCACTCCCTCTCTCCACCTCACCTCGCCAGCGCTGAAGGATACTAACAGCCCACTGGTTGCCTGCGTGTACGAGTGTTAGAGAGAGTGTATGAGCGTGAGGCTGAGAACCCGAGAATGACACCAAAATACAGGGCGAATGCGTGTGTGTGTGTGTGTGTGTGTGTGTGTGAACTAACAGCAGCTAATGCTAACACCAGGTGCCCTCTGAACCTGCTGTGGTCTCAGTGCTGCTCTGAGGGCTTTGCTTGTTTAAAGCCTGAAACATGCCCCTTAGAAGGGGGTGTCTGGTAGTTGGGATATTTAACTAATGCTATTGATAACATATGGATGTTACATATGATACTGATGATACAGAGTCTCCCACTTGTGTATATTTATCGTGATGACATCTCCACAGAGCTCTTAAGTGAATTAGGCCAACAGAATAGCATGGAGGAAATTTCACATGTTCAGCCAAACAGATATTGGTCCAAGCTGGCCGTCAAAAACTGCAATCTTGCACTTCTGCCTTAATTCATGGTGCTCGTCATAAATCACATAATACCTGTCTGATCTCCCAGGCCAGCGTGAGGTCTCGTTTTATGTTTTGTGACTTCCTGTTTGATTTTTGGATCACCCCAAAGTTCTGCCTACACTGTTTTCCAACCAGAGTTTGTTTGACAACATTTAGCTCAGCCTGTCGGAGCCTCCTCAGCAAGCGCTGCTCACCCATACGGCAAAGATGTTTACGCATATCTGCACAGAGCATGTTTCAGCCTTCACTTCGTTTTCCTTCTCCTCCTCCTTTCTTTGTACTCCATCTTTCTCTCGGACTCTGTCATCTCTCTCTTCCTGTCCTCCTTTCTTTCTCTTCTTTTGCCCATCCTTCAGCTACCATTGAGGCCATTGAAGCTATCGAGACAGTTAAGGACGCCGAAGGTAAAATCCCACTCATTTCACTGTGTGTGGGCGCGTGTGTTATATGTGTGTGTGTGTGCGTATGGACGTGTGTGCAGCATGGCTGCGCTCTCAGTCGCCCATGCTCATAAGGTCATAGATTTTTCCTTAGACACGATGCACTCAGCTCTTCTAACTGCATCAGCGCTCTCAACAAAGCCGCTGCATGCTGGAGCCACCACATTAAAGCACACAACATGCATAAACCTTTCTTTTTCATCCTCTTGGGAAGCAGGAAACACATACAGCCATATATTTGCATTCTGTTCAGATGAAACACGCAGAGAATATTTTCTCCACACACACACATTTATAAGAAGAGCGGGAATGTGGGCGGGAGAGGATGTTGCAATGGAGGGCAGGGTCACCCAGACCTCCTCACGGACTGCAGTGTGTTAGTGTTTTTCTATAGTTTCCATAGATGCCGTAGTTCTGTAGAAGATGAGCATGCAATCAATCTGTTTCTCAACAACCTACAGCAGAACTCGGGCCGGATCAAAATTTGCAACATTTGCAATTCGCTGAAGAAACGTTTACACTGATCTGCCACAAAACTCATCTTTTTATTTAGCTTTCAGCCTCCTTCAGCGTATTCACGTGACCTAAATTCAGAATAAAAGTCTTTGCTTACACCAAGAGATGGTGTGTGCTGAAGAAGGCAAGCTAGTGTGGCTGAAACCTCTGCAAAAAGTTGGGTTTGGGATTATACAGATACAGTTTCACACTCAAAACCTTTGCAAAGAAAAAAAGATTAATTTGGCATATGGATGCATTACATTCAGAGGTGGCTGACAGGTCTGCCAGGTTCTTTTGAGCTCATGAACAGATTGTGGTCATGGATTGTGTCTTTTGTGTATCATGCCCAGCGTGCACAGGCCCAGTACTCGGCACGCTTCAGTTACCCATACTATTTTGTGTTTGTACCTTTAGTGCTGTCTTTGGCTTACCTGAAGTACAGACCATAATTTGTTTACCCAAATGAATTATGGGTATCGCCTGTGCTGTAGTTTTCTGTCATGTTATATATGATTTGTAGTTGGGTGTTAGACATGTGCTTTGCAGTACAGTGGCATCTGTGAGCAGCTGCATGTGTGACAGTTGTCGTTGTGCCGTTGTTGAAGAGTTGGCGTCGGCCGCTCCAGACAGTCCTCCTTATTGGTACAGGAGCATCTGCTGGAACAGAGGTTTACCTGGTTTGGGGTGACAGCTACTACAAGGATCAACCTTAATGCTGGTCGATGTTCTGTCTAATTTAAAGACACACCGTTTAAAGACAACTGAAATAAAGCCAAGTCTACAGCCATGCTAGCTCTGTGAAATGCTTCCGCTAGCATGCTAACAGGTTTAAGAATGACAGAAGGAACATGCTGCCGAATTAATACGTTTACTGAAGTCCAGATATGCGTGAATGACCGACTCTTCAGTGCGACTGAACAGACTGCGATAATTTGGATCTGGTGTACTGCTAATGTGTTTGTGTGCTTTGCTAACATTTGACGATTAGCAGTAAATATAAAGCAAAGCTAACACTACGCAAGCATGAGCAAACATCTGACAAATAATAATAATATTATTAATAATAATGATGACTAACTCAAACATAAAACCCATTTAACAATCAGAGACTGTAACACACATAATAAATGTCCATTCAGTCATTTCCTCATTTGCACCTTTAAAGCATTAGTGTCGGTTTGTATGAAGTTGCAACTTGGATAAAAAAAAAATAAACAAAATAAAAACAAAAAGCAGATGCGCATGCGTTTGTTTCATAATGACTCTAAACACTGCTGACTCACCTGTACTACTTCCTGTAAAACCGCCATCTGATAATATCTTGCAGCTCTCTGGAAACCAGTTGGTTTCACTTTTTTTTCTGTGTAAAGATTTCTTGAAAAGCATGGAGGTAGCAATCAGCTCTATCTAACTGTCAGCAAATAAATATTCTTCCCAAAATGTTGAAGCACTTCCTGAAACATTTGTCAAGTCCAAAGCGAAGTAAAGAAAATCCTGGCTGTCACTATGACCTGACTAAAATTGGTGGAGTGCCTCTTTAAGATATCAATCCAAGGTTAAAGCTGCGCCCTTAGTCACAAACAAGGAGTACTCCCAAAGCCAAAAGGGAGGAACATGAGGGAAATGGAAAAATGTGACTCGTGACTACAAGTCTTTACCTGTAAATTCTGTGAGCTCCTTCTGTATATGATGGTTTGAATGAACAGCTAACTGTCAGAAACTTGTCCCGAGGGGAAAAGATATCTTAAGGACTTACGAAAGACCGATTGTGCTCATATTGTTTTTCTCATAACATCTTACCAACCACTTTACTCACACTGCTAATCTAAGGTCAATGTCCAGATAAACACTGGCTCATGGGTGTCATAACATCTTTGTAGATATGAATGTACGATATGATTTTGTTTATCCAAACCCCAGCTGACCTTCAGCTGAAGAGATTTACATCAAAATGATCTAAATGTGGTTACTGGAGAAATTGGGAAAACATTTACTTCCCAGGCCACGCTCACGCTCCTTATCGGGGGGTTTGGATACACAAGATTTTGTGCAATACGGTGTCGACTTTTAACTGTGCATGTATGTGTGCTTCTGCCTTGGTGTGTGTATGTGTGTGTCTCTGCAGCCATTCGAGGGTTCTCCCCGCAGCATCGGATCAGCAGTTTTGAGGAGGCCAAAGGTCTGGATCGGATCAATGAGAGGATGCCGCCGCGCCGCGATGCTGTCAACAGCGTGGGCCTGTCGATGGGCCGCATGAACATGGGAGAGCCCAATGGGACCGACAGCAACAGCAATATACAGTGATGGACGTACATGCCCACGTGCCCAGACACGCACAACACTGACCTGGTCCCATATTTCATATTATGTGTACATAGGCATATATACAGACAAGAAAAATACATCTCACACACACACACACACACACACACACACACACACACAATATTTCCTTTACTAAATAGGTACAGACAACATAAAACACACATGCAATTACATACACACATCCTCCCCTTTTTCCTGTCGCCCTCAGCTGTTATGTAAAGGCATGAGCGTACCTGGACTTTACCACCAAAGGCTCGATCTCTTCACTGAACTGATTGGCCCCATTTAGAGAACTACAACTCTCATGTACCTGCACAACCACAGGAAAAGAGTCTCCAAAAACGCAAAGCACGAGGAGCTACTGTTTGCCTTGTATGGAGGGGGGTGGGGGGATCACCAGCGGGCTGACAGTGACAAGCCTGTGAAGGTATGCTGTTTGTGATGGACGGGGTCAAGTTTAAGGGCTGGTGCAGACGGTGGGGGGGAGGTATTTAAGTCTCATGTATGATTCTTTTTCCTGTTTGCATCCCTAAAACAGGAAGTGGAACCATTACTAATGCTGATTTTCCAAAGTGCGTGCACATGCTTTTAACGTGTCGGTGTCTGTATGGCTGTATTTGGAAAAAACGAAAAAGTGTTTACGTTTGCAAACACGAGCAGATCCGAGCATCAGGCAACGGCGAGAATATGTTTTTGATGTGCAGTGTGGCGGCTTATCTGCCAGCGAGAGATGTGCGGAGATAATCTCAAGCTGCGGTCTAATCTGAGCCTCGCCATGCTTTCCTCCTTTGGAGGAGAGTCCCATTTTGCTTTTGTAGCACCACACTGCAAGCATACGCCACTTGAAGTCAAGTGGCAGGAAACCCCCCTGCCTACCCAGCCACCCAAAAAAGAAACAGAGAAACCCCCTCCTGGCTCCAAATGTGACCCGGGATCATATTTGAAGTGTTTCTCCCCACCTGTTGTGTGTAAATAGAATAAATAAGAGAGGTTTTATTGCACATCTTGATGCGTTTGGTCACAGGATGCAAGATCCAGTGTATGGTAACGTGGGATACCTAATGTACTGTATGTGAGGGAGACGCAGAGGTGGGGGAGGGGAGTTGAAATGTGAATTCAACACTCTATTCATTCTCTTTCTACATCCTCCTTTCTTCCCGAGTTGCTGTCCGCTAAAAAGACAGCAGTGACTGCCGGGAATCTCCGGCCTAAAAAGCAGGAAATGATATTCCACTGAGGAAACAGACTCTTCTGGTGAAGGCAGAAGCCAAGACAACAAGAAGAAGTCCGAAGGGGGAAAAAGGGTCTTTGTAAAGCATTTATATTAAAGCATCAGTGCATGCAGAGTTAAGTTCTTTGATAATAATGTGAAGATTATATTTGTGCTCTGTGTTTCACTATGGTAGGATTTTCTTTTCTTCTTGTTTTTCTGGCTAATATAAATGAACTGAGGTATGATGAACCATTTATTTTGTACATAATGTTAATTTATTTTATTTTTTTTTGTATTCATTTTGCGTTCGATTTCATTGGGGGTTATTTTTCCCACCTTTTTTTTCCTTCTTCTTTTTTCACGACCTGTGTTTCCGGTTTCTTTCGACGCTGTACAGAATGACGACTCACTTCTATTCAAAGTGTCAAGTCCACGTTCTCTCCTCTCTTCTTTGTCGATGTACAGGAGTTGTTTTAAAATGATAAATATGAATAATGATAAACAAATATTAAACTAGCATCGATGAATGACCATTACTATATACAAAGGCACAGGCATTCAGGCAGCCAAAAGCATGATTGCATGGTTAAAATTTGCGCTGTTCAAAGCAAAAAAGCAGCGGACACATTTTAACGGGAGGCGTGTTGCCGTCACAACTTAAAGGAAAAAAGTGTACTCTCTCTCTGATCATAATTCTTGATGATTCCTCTTGTTATTTGATGATATTTATGAGTCTATGATTATTATGATTCTATTTATTATGGACATTATTCTTAATATTAAGCTCTCTCTCTCTCTCTCTCTCTCTCTCTCTCTCTTTCTCTGCTGGTTGCTCTTCATGTTGCATTGCTCCTTGGTTGATCTTGTGCTTCTCTGGGAGAGGTGAACCCCCCTTGGGAGACCCTGTGCCATAGAAATTGTGCCACGGTTCTGACTTTCTCTGTCTCTTGTTCAATCTTTCTCTCTCTCTCTCTCTCTCTCTCTCTCTCTCGGTTTCTCTCTCTTTCTCTCAGCTTTCTGTTTTGACTCCCCCGGTCACTAACACTGTAAGCATGCCCCATGGGACGATCCACTTTTTTACTCTTGAATAAAATATGCATGAACCTTTGGTATGGATATGGAGCCTTTATTTCCTTGTCACATCTTTCCTTACCAATTTATCACAGACACAAATTGCAATACAAAGGACTAACTTTCATGTCTGTGAAGGTTCTAGTCCATCCACGAGTCGTTTGGTACTGGGCCACGAGAGTTAAGGCTCGGGTGTGAAATTTATGGTTTTCTGGGTTTTTATCAGTTTTTAGTGTTATTTTTTTATCGTTTTTATCATTAACTCGGTTTCCCTGGGTCTTTTCCCATGTGTTTTGAATAAATCTTCTTTTTTTTGGTACCAGTACTGGTTTTATTTTGTTGTATTTATCCACGACACCTTAAAGGCCAGTCCGCTAAAATATGGTCGGACATAAACCAGTGGCACAAAAAAGGTTGGGGACCGCTGATCCAGGTCCTCTCAGTCTATGCAGCTCTGATCAGAGTTAGTCGTCTAAGGAGCTTGGAAAGAAAAGCGTCTGGACTTCTTCAAGTTGCTTGAAGATGTTTCACCTCTCATCCGAGAAGCTTCTTCAGTTCTAGGGTCAAATGGTGGAGAGTTCCAGATTTAAGCCCTGTGGGAGTATCCCCCCAAGAGGGACAATGGACCCCCTAATGATCCTCTACCTAATCACACGAGCCAAGGTGTGAAAACGGGTGTAGATCACAGAACTGAAGAAACTTCTTGGATGAGAGGTGAGACTTCAGTCCAGATGCTTTTCTTTCCAATCTCCTTAGGCGACTAACTTTGATCAGAGCTGCATAGACTGAGAGGACCTGTTTTGGGGGAAATGTGAAAAGTAAAGGATGCCACACAACAAAGACATTTAAAAAGAAGTCATACATGTTTAAGTAGTTAAGATCTGAGCAAAGATCAAGTCTTAACCTGATATTAAATATACAAACATTTAAATAAGACCCCCTTTAAACAAGCACTCAGCGACAGTGGGAAGGAAAAACTCCCTTTTAACAGGAAGAAATCTCCAGCAGAACCAGGCTCAGGAAGGGGCGGGGCCATCTGCTGCAAAAGGTTGGAGGTGATGAGAGGAAGAGAGCCAGACATTAATATTAGCTAATGATTAAGAGAGTGCTGCATAAACACATCGAGAGGTTAGTGAAGAAGAAATAGTCAGTGCATCACAGGAAGCCCCAGCAACCTAGGCCTATTGCAACGTAACTAAGGGGTGACACAGTACTATGACGCCTTTAAGATAAGATGGGGCCTGATTATTCAAGACCTTGTATGTGATGAGAAGGATTCAAAATTTGAATCTAGATTTAACAGGGAGCCAATGAAGAGAAGCTCTCTCTTCTAGTCCCTGTCAGGACTCTCGCTGCAGCGTTTTGGATCAACTGAAGGCTTTTCAGGGAGTTTTTAGGACATCCTGATAATAATTAATTACAATAGTCCAGCCTAGAAGTAATAAATCCATAAACTAGTTTTTCTGTATTACTCTAAAAGAGAATATTTCTAATTTAGAGACATTGTGCAATTGCAAGAAAGCAATCCTGCATATTTGATTAATATGCACATTGAAGGACAGGAAGGCCAAAAAATACCAAGATTCCTCACTGTGTTACTGAAGGTCAGGGTAATGCAATCCATTATGTAAATAAGATTGGTCCTAGCATGCAACCCTGTGGAACGCCATAATTAACCGTAGTGTGAAGAGGACTCTTAATTTACATGAACAAATTGGATATTAGATACATATCACTGCATTGCAGTGTCTTTAATTCCTTTGGCGTGCTCTAATCGCTTTAATAAAATATTATGGTCAACAGTTCTAAATGATGCACTGAGGGCTAGCAGGACAAACACAGTCCACTGTCAGAGGCCATAAGAATTATCATTTGGGACCTTCAATGAAGATGTTTCTGTACTGTGATGAGTTCTGAAACATGACTGAAAATCTTCAAATAAGCCATTCCTCTGCAGATGATCAGCTAGCTGTTTTACAGCTACCTTTTCAAGAATTGTTGAGATAAAAGAAAGGCTCGAAATTGGCCTATAATTAGCTGAGATAGCTGGGTCAAGTGATGGCTTTTTAAAAAAATGGTTTAATTACTGCCAACTTAAAGTTCTGACGTACATGGTCCAAACATGCTATATCCATGCCCTGCTATCAGCCCCTTTGATAGTTTAACTTTCTTTTGCTTTTAGAACTGCCTTAATTCTTGATGGCACAGATAGAGTAAGTACAACGATCCAGCAAAAACTGCAGTTCAGCCACTACCTTTAGCAGTGGCCATGATGATGACAATGAGCTGCAGGTGACTAATTGTCAGGAGGTTTGTTGGCCAAAGGCAGGAACCTGCACAGGAATTTACCTCCCAGGTAGGGAGGACAGCAGGTAAGCAGAGAGGTGAGTGAGGGGAGGGGAGAGACAAAAACAAACTGTGGTAAAAAGCCACAACGGACTTTCCATCCTGGCATGATAGTATCACACAGTTGTCAAAGGAGTTTGCAAAGAAAAGCGTCTGGACTTCTTTAAGTTGCTTGAAGACGTTTCACCTCTCATCCGAGAAGCTTCTTCAGTTCTAAGGTCAAATGGCCGAGAGTCCCAGATTTAAACCCAGTGGGAGTATCCCCCCAAGGAGGGACAAAGGACCTCCTGGTGATCCTCTAATCACATGCGCCAAGGTGTGAAAGCGGATGTGGGACCTAATCAGCCAGGGTTTCGGGTGAGCCCATTGTGAAACCTGGCCCCACCTTGTCATGTGATTTCCTGAGGTCAGATGGCCCAGGATGTGAGTGGGCGTTAAGGCGTCTGGGGAGGGAACTCAAAACTGGATTATAGATGGCAGACAGTTGGTGTCGTAAACCACCACCTCTGTTCAAAGATGGTCGCTCACAGTGGACATAGATGGCCTCTTTCACTCCTCTTTCAAACCATCTGTCCTCTCTGTCCAATATGTGAACATTGGCATCCTCGAAAGAGTGACCTTTATCCTTAAGATGCAGGTGGACTGCTGAGTCTTGTCCTGTGGAGGTGGCTCTTCTATGTTGTGCCATGCGCTTGTGAAGTGGCTGTTTGGTCTCTCCAATGTAGAGGTCTGGGCATTCCTCGCTGCACTGTACAGCATACACCACGTTGTTAAGTCTGTGTTTTGGAGTTTTGTCTTTCGGGTGAACCAGTTTCTGTCTGAGTGTGTTGCTGGGTCTGAAGTACACTGGGATGTCGTGCTTGGAGAAAACTCTCCTGAGTTTTTCTGATACACCGGCTACATAGGGGATGACAACGTTGTTGCGTCTGTCTTTCTTATCCTCCCTCGCTGGTGTCTGATCTTCACCAGCGAGGACAAAGGTCACTCTTTCGAGGATGCCAGTGTTCACATATTGGACAGAGAGGACAGATGGTTTGAAAGAGGAGTGAAAGAAGCCATCTATGTCCACTGTGAGCGACCAACTTTGAACAGAGGCGGTGGTTTACGACACCAACTGTCTGCCATCTATAATCCAGTTTTGAGTTCCCTCCCCAGACGCCTTAACGCCCACTCACATCCTGGGCCATCTGACCTCAGGAAATCACATGATAGGGTGGGGCCAGGTTTCACAATGAGCTCACCCAAAACCCTGGCTGATTAGGTCCCACACCCGCTTTCACACCTTGGCACATGTGATTAGAGGATCACCAGGGGGTCCTTTGTCCCTCCTTGGGGGGATACTCCCACTGGGTTTAAATCTGGGACTCTCGGCCATTTGACCTTAGAACTGAAGAAGCTTCTCGGATGAGAGGTGAAACGTCTTCAAGCAACTTAAAGAAGTCCAGACGCTTTTCTTTGCAAACTCCTTTGACTACGATGACCTGGATGACTGAGAACCTTCACAGACATATCACACAGTTGCTGCAGATTTCTTGACAGCACATCCCAAATGTGATGTTTAAGCAATTCTCAGTTGGGATTTATTTTATTTAACTCAAGACACATCAGGCCAGACAACATTTTTCCAATCTCTTATTGTCCAACTTTCTTTGAATGTAGCCTCAGTTTCCTGTTCTCAGCTAACAAGAATGAATCATGCTGTGGTCGTCTGCTGCTTTACATGCTGTGCATTCAGAGATGCTCTCTTGCACAACTTGGTTTAATTGAATGAAATCTAAGTTACTGCGTTTTTCCTATCAGCTCAAAGCAGAGTGACCATTCTCCTTCTGGTATCAGCAAAGTATTTTTACCCAGAGAACCACAGCTCCATGGATAGTTTCTCTTCTTCAGACCATACTCTGGAAACTCTACAGATGGCTGTGTCAGAAAATCCCAGATCAGCAGTTTCTGAAATAGTTGGACCAGCCCATCTGGCAACAACATCACTTTCATTCTGATGCTACGTTTGAACTTCAGAGATCGTCATGACCATGTCTGCATGCGTGAATTAGATTCGATCAAACTTTATTAACCCCTCGGGTGGGTTCCTCCGGGAAATTCAGCACTGACGGAAGTTACATGTTACAGAGTTGGAATAACAAATACAGGGGAATGAGAGATTATGAATATAAGCATAAATATAGGTTATATACACATATATAAATACAGAATATATAATAGGGATAAATATGAATGCCAGTGAAATATAGTCTATGATGAAATGTATACCGCAAAGGTCTATTGCACATTTCAACTATTGTGAGTCTGTTGCACAGTGATTATTGCACAGTCGACTATAAAAAATATTCCACAGTGAAAAGCACTACAGCTTAGTTGTTCCTGCCCTCCTTTGTCCTCCTGTTTCCCCTCCCCCTGCCCTCAGGCGAGGAGTTAAATAGTTTGATGGCGTGTGGGACAAAGGAGTTTTTAAGTCTGTTGGTCCTAGACTTTGGGAGAACCAACCTGTCGCTGAACAGACTCCTCTGGTTCCTTATGGCCATGTGCAGAGGATGCCCAGCATTGTCCATAATGTCCAGCAGTTTCTTTAGTGCACTTAGTTGCTACCATGCGATTGGCTGATAAGATATTTGTGCTAACTAGCAGCTGATCAGTTGTGACAAAAAGCAGCCTCACTTTGCTTTAAAGACAGAGAGTGTGAATGAATTGCACACATATATATCATTAAAATATCATCCGAGTAAGAAAAGCCACTTTGTTTGCTTCAACTAAACAGTTACTGGTAAAGATTACTCCTGCTTAAAATGTCTAGTATTTTATGTTTAGGCCACATCCGAACTGAAACTCTCCCAAATGCAAACTTAATTAAATAAAATTTTGCATATGAGCAGAGTTGTTCTTCTTTCAGTTTTATGACTCTGTATGACAAAATTCACTAATACTATCAAAAGTAGTTCCACATCTCTGTAGCTAATCATAAATTTCTGAAAAATCCTACACGTTTACATGCTTCCTGTTTGTAAAGAGAAGTGATTCCCCACCACTGGTCTGTGAAAACCTCTTGTTACCCTAACCCCTTTTGAAGACGGATGTGGCCATTCTTGTGAAAAAGTAGAGTGCAAAGTTACCAGCTAAAGACAGGAAGTTAGCGAAGTGCACCCATAGACTTGCACAGACACCAGCTGATCAGGGCTAATAACACACAAACAAAACACTTGAATTTCCTTCCTCTAAGCTCAGGCACAAACATCACGGAAAGATTAGTTAGTACAGTTAGCTGCTTACAAAGTCCCACAATATATTAAAAATATTATATTCTACTGAAAATTGCACCAACACCACATGTTGTATCACAAGGAGTACGCCAAGCCAAAGAGCATTAAAGACAATCAGTTTCACTTTACTGGAAATAACCAAAGTAAAGCACCCAACTAACCAAGCCATGCTGACTACGACCCTGCTTTAGGAAGAAGAACAATATAATATGCACCGGTTTAAAAGAAAGAACCAACGGACATTAAAAAGCCAAACAACAACAGCAGCCAGCACTGCAACAGAAGAACAAAAGAGGACTATTGTACACAAAACCACATATACTCCCCTTTAAACCTCAGTACTCTGAACTGCCTTCCCCCACTCAGGACAGTTCAAACACTTTACCGTCACATCCTCTCTCTGATCCTGGTTCAGCTGGAGGTAGATACCACTTAAGATAAGATGAGATAAGATAAGATAAGATAAGAATTTTTTGATCCCACTGCAGGACAATTTGTGAGTTACCACAGCTCAGGTACAGATAGCAGGATGAGCACTTCAATACTCATCTACAAGTACTTTATAGGAAGTGACAGCAGACAGTGATAACAGCAACCACTGTGTGCTGTGTGACTTTTATGGACTAAATAGAGGTTAATGTTTACTAAAATCACTTCAAATAAATGCCTGTGGAACAGATGAAGATCTTTGGTCAGGTGGCAGCAGCGGTCTGAGTCTCATAGCAGACGTATCCCGACACATTCAGCTCAAGCTCAAGTTACCGCTCCCTCTCTCTCTCTCATGTATACGGTAGGTCTTTGCTTCACCCTCCCAGCAGCTGAATGAAGGAAACACAGTGAAAATTTTATTGGTGGAGAGCCAGAACTTCCTCGAGTGTATTAGCTCTCTACCCGTCTCTCTTTTTTCACTTTCTCTCTCTTTTTCTTTGCCACCCACTCTTTACCTCTCCTTTACTGTGGTAGTGAGAATATTTACGTCAAATGAAAACTGAAACTGTTATACCATGAGGGGTGGAGACAGGGGGAGAGAAGAGGCAGTAATAGAGCAGACAGAGGAAATCTCTCCAGTCTGGATCACAGCAGGCACATCAAGGTGAGTCCCTTCATCTGCATCTTTGTCTCTGTTGTAGTTTTATAACATACTAATAGACAAACTGCCCTCTGTTACTTACCACAGCTGTCTTCACACTGCAATGAAGCGTGATTAACGACACGTGTAACGTTAAAGTAAAAGGCTGCAGCTTCTGTTTAGCGGGACTACATCAAATAAACCAGCTAGCGAGCATGTTAAATGTACCTCATTGTGCTTTAACACTCTTCAGTAACACCTGTAACATTGAAGTGTAAGTTCCATATTGTCACACGGCATCATTTTTGCCCTTTGGCATTTCCCTTCTGCCTTTTATGACTGGTGCAGTGCTGTGATGGATGTCACAATACCAGTTTTGCCTTAACAGCAAAAGAAATTGCGAAAAAACACCTGCGCATAACTAGTTTTTAAATAAGCAGGTTTCAGCCTGCAGAGGGTTCCTGTGGAAAAATTAACCCCACCCCCACCCTGTTGGTCTAATTTGTTTATGCTGACTGACTACAGTCCACCTGTTTACTTCTTCTGTAGGTATATTTATGCTAACGTGTAACAGCTGATGGTGCTCACGTCTTTTAAAGTTATAGAAGTTAAACAAGTTTGTGTTAAAAGCGCTGCTGGGGTTCAAACCTCCAAACATCCACAACCATGCAATTTGTTACTCCTGATGATCGACTTAAATATTCCAGACCAGAATTTAGACTTCAATAAAAAGCCTTGGGTGAACTGGCTCTACAGTATCTATTTTTCTGTAAGCTCTATTTTTTCCTTCCTGACAGATGCAGTGCCCTAGAGAACAGGATGCTCTAATCCCTCAGCCCCGTGGGAATTTACCTAAGCTCTGTGCTGCGGTGCCAGTTGCCGTAACTATAGGATGCATGCTTTTATTCTCTCCTGAGAAGTTGCTTGGCTGGATTGCCATAGCAGTACTCATGCTGACTGTTGGCCCTTTGCTACATGGGCTCTGTCTGCTGGCAGAGGAGCTGATATATCATTCAAACACAAGGTGAGAGGAAAGGTGTGGTTGTATTACATTCACTGTATATGAAAGATGGGAGTAGCTCCATAACATTACTGTTAGCCTCAAGTGGCCACTGAAGGAACTGCAGTTATTGACTCCACTTCAGAAGTTACAATTGTTACAACTGATTAAAGCAGTTTAAAACCATTCAGTATGCTTACTATCAATATATATAAAACAAGAGGCTTGGATCACAGAAACAACTAAGTATGTCCGAGTTCATTGATTTAATTCCACAAGCTGAGACTTTACTGTTCGTGAGTGCTGTGTCACTTCTTAGGATGATTTTTAGTAAAGATATTTCTTTCCACAACTTGTGGAGCTCAAAAATGACAAAACATGTTTGCTGCCAAATTATTGTTAGAGATACCAAGACAGCCTTTTAAAAGTAATAATTACTCTGTACAGCAGCAACACATGTTAACGGGGCCAAAATTTGCCCTTCTTCCTTCCATGTTCTGACCAGATATCGAGGACAAGGGATGCTGAGCCACATGCTCCCTGCCTGTGGTTTGGGGGGCAAGACCCTGCTCGCTGCTGGTGTGGCAAGCCTAATGCTGTACCTGGCTGGACATCATCTACCACACAAAGGCAACACCTGGGAACTCCTTGTCCTTGTGTTTGTCCTTTACCCACTGATGAAAGTCTCTGGAGTCCTGGTGAGGTTACAGACACGTCTTCATTGCACATCGCTGTCTTTCTCTTACAGGGCTTTCAGCCTCTCGCTTTAATGCTACCTTTTATTAAGCTTGTGTTCTAATAGAGATGAGGAAAAGCTGGGCAGAGGATTTTGTTTCTTTTATTATGACAAATATAAAACTGTCACCAAAATGTTAAGAAGCAACCACCATGAATTTATGTCTAAAACAAGTATTTTTTTGACGCAGTATCAATTAAAGGATTATGTTTGTGTAATACCAAAATTTACCACAAGATGGTGCAGTTTTTGAATGAACAAGGGTGAGGTGTAGAGCTGTAATTACAGAGGGATAGATTTAATGAGGCGATGGGAAAGCTAGATTGAGAAGAGACGTTACAGTTAGTGAGCAGCAGTACAGCTTATACAGAGTGAAAATGTGGAGGAAGTCAGGAGCGGGTGGTGAGGTGTGGTGAAGTGTGGGGCAGGAATGGTAGATGGGTTCAAGGTGGGGAGCTGGGATTTTATTAGTTATTGGCTCTGAGCCCTTTCTTGTTTGCAGTGGTGATGGACAGGTTGAGAGGCGAAGTTAGGCAGGAGTTTCTGTGGACTGTGAGGTTTAAACATAATATTGGTATAGAGTGGGAGGCAGGTGGAGGTGTGCACTGGAGAGAAGAGGACTGAAAAGAAGACGCAGAGTAAATGAGTTTAAATACTTGAGGTTAGAAAGAAAACCGTCTGGACTTCTTTAAGTTGCTTGAAGATGTTTCCCCAAGAAGCTTCTTCAGTTCTAGGGTCAAATGGTGGAGAGTCCCAGATTTAAGCCCTGTGGGAGTGTCCCCCCAAGAGGGACAATGGACCCCCTAATGATCCTCTACCTAATCACACGAGCCAAAATGTGAAAACGGGTGTAGATCACAATCAGCCAAGGTTTCAGGTGAACCCGCTGTGAAACCTAGCCCAGGATGTGAGTGGGCATTAAGGCGTCTGGGAAGGGATCTCAAAACTGGATTATAGATGGCAGACAGTTGGTGTCGTAAGCCCCGCCTCTGTTCAAAGAGGGTCGTTCACAGTGGACATAGATGGCTTCTTTCACGATGACTTGGATGACTGAGAACCTTCATAGACATACTTGAGGTTAGCTATCAGTGCACAAGAGAGTTAAAGAAGAGGGTGCAGGTAGGGTGGAGTGAGTGATTTGTGACAGAAGGATGGCAGCAAGAGTAGAAGGGAATGTTTCGCCCCTAGTGGTGAAAGTTTTATTAAAATTTGCTGATGTGAAGTTTGAGTGTCATCCTTTGCTGCTGTTCAGATCGTGTAGCAATAGCGCAACACTTGGCACATCCCAAAAAGACGCTGAACAAGAATGGAAATGGAAATCAAGAAAAAGTCATAAACAGGCTGCAACACACAAATACAGCAGCACAACTCTTTAACACATTAACATGTCATGGAAGTTGAGGATGCACTACACAAGTGCTGCTACCTCATTTCAGATGTTGTTCACACAGCGCTCCTCAGTAAAGTAATTCGTCATTCCAAAGAAATAAGTAAGTAAGTAAAGTAAAATTTTATTTATATAGCACCTTTCAAGATAAAAATCACAAAGTGCTTTACAGAGGCAAAAAACAGAGATTAAAATCCAAAACAAAACAAAATTAACCAAAAGCGAGTTTAAACAGATACGTTTTTAACTGCTTTTTAAAAGACATGACTGAGTCCACAGATCTCAAACTCAAAGGGAGCGAGTTCCAGAGTCTGGGAGCCACTGATACAAACGCTCTGTCACCTTTTGTTTTTAACCTTGTATGAGGGACAACCAGCAACCCCTGGTCACAAGACCTCAGGGACTTGCTGGGGTGATAAGAAAGAAGAAGATCACTTAAGTAAGTAGGAGCTACACTGTGCAGGGTCCTATAAGTCATGATTATGATCTTAAATTGGACCCTGAACTTGACAGGGAGCCAATGGAGCTGAATCAGGAGGGGAGTGGCATAGGAGTGTTTGTGATGCTTTGTCAGAAGCCTAGCAGCAGCATTCTGAACGCCCTGCAGTCGTTCCAGGGAGGCATTACTTAAGCAAGTAAACAAGGAATTACAATAGTCTAAGCGGGATGAAACAAATGCATGAATAATCATTTCCAATTCGGAATGTGACACAATAGGACTCAGCTTAGCGATATTTCTTAAATGGTAAAAACAAGATTTAACGTGTGTGTCCAGCGTCAGAGCTGGATCAAATGTAACACCAAGGTTCCTAACGGATGATTTAATATAAGAAGCAAGAGGGCCTAGATTTTTAACCACGAGGGGAACAAATTTCTCAGGAGCAAAGACAATGACTTCCGTTTTATCAGCATTTAGTTGAAGGTAATTACCAGCCAACCAATCTCTAACGGAATCTAAGCAGGACTGCAAGATTTGGAGCTTAGAAACATCAGGTGGCCTAAAAGAGATATATAGCTGAATATCATCTGCATAACAATGATATGAAATATCAGAGAAAGAGCTAAGAAGTTGCAGAAGAGGGAGTAAATACAACAAAAACAATAATGGTCCCAAGACAGAGCCCTGAGGCACCCCATAGGCAAGAGAGCTGACGGAAGATCTGAACTTAATCCAGTTCTCTTGATGATGAATGTTCTCTCCTCTTGATCCAGCTGCCATTGCCGCACCCAGAGCTAAACTCACATTGCAGACAGTCATTAATTAGCAGGATTTCTGGAATGTCCACCAGCCTGTCTACACTAGAAGACTTTCACTATAAACATAAACACGGAGCTACAGGCACAACCGGTCGGGTTAGTTGAAGGGCTACCGACTCGTCATGCTCAACAGTGCATGCAATCGTCCCAGCAGCAGTCTGTCTTTACATGCACTCAGACAGTAGATATGGGATCTCAAACACACACTACCAGTCAAAAGTTTGGACACACCTTCTCATTTGATGGTTTTTCTTTATTTTCATGACTATTTACTTTGTAGATTCTCACTGAAGGCATCAAAACTATGAATGAACACATATGGAATGATGTAGTAAACAAAAAAGTCTGAAATAACTCCAAACATGTTTTAAATTTTAGATTCTTTAAAATAGCTACCCTTGGCTTTGAGTACTGCTTTGCACACTCTTAGCATTCTCCTGATGAGCTTCATGAGGTCGTCACTTGAAAGATTTTCCAACAATCTTGAAGGAGTTCCAAGGCATGCTGCGCACTTGTTGGCCCTTTTGCCTTCGCTCTGTTCAATTTAAATCATCAACAGTGTCACCAGTAGTTCATGGTAGGAACCATGTATGTAGAGACCATCCGTTCACCTTTTCTGCATCTCACGGCGGCTGGGACCAAAGATTTGAAATTTGGACTCATCAGACCAAAGCACAGATTTTCACTGGTCTAATGTCCATTCCTTGTGTTTCTTGGTCCAAACAAATATCTTCTGCTTGTTGCTTTTTTCATGGTTTCTTAGCAGCTATTTCACCATAAAGTCTCCTCTGAACAGCTGATCTAGAGATGTGTCTGCTACTGGAGCTCTGTGCGGCATTTATCTGGGCTCTAATCTGAGATGGTGTTAACTTTCTGAGGCTGATGACTCAGATGAATTTATCCTCTTGGTCACTTGGTCTTCCTTTCCTGGGGCGGTCCAGTTTCGTCGTAGAGCTTGATGGTTTTTGCGACTGCACTTGGGGACACATTCAAAGTTTTAGCAATTTTCCGGACTCACTGACCATCAGTCTTCAAAGTAATGATGGACTGTTGTTTCTCTTTACTTAGCTGGTTGGTTCTTAGTTCTAACTACTGTTAGAACTCATAATATGAACTCTAACAGTTGTCAAATAGAGCTGTCAGCTTTGTACCAGCCTGACTTCTGCAGAACACAACTGATGGTCCCAACGACATTAAGAAGGCAAGAAATTCCACAAATGAACCCTCACAAGGTGCACATGTGAAGTGAAAACCAGTTCAAGTGAATACATCATGAAGCTCATTGAGAGAAGGCCGAGGGTTTGCAGCAAAGGGTGGCTGCTTTCCAAGAAAGTAGAAAGTAGTAAAGACAAAGAAAAACCATTAAATGAGAAGGTGTGTCCAAATGTTTGATTGTGTATATGATTACGTTTTAGTAGTTAAAGCCTTTACTGAACGACTGGACAGTTTGATCTCAGTCAGAGCTCGTGTGTGTTTGTGGCTCACAAATAAAAACAGCTTTACAGGACTACACTACACAAAGACCAGTCCCTTCCCGGGGCTTTACCTGATTAAAACTGATATGGCATTTCTTGAGTAAAAATAGACTCTAAACATGTCTTCATTAGCAACAATGACCATTGCGTTTTGCACAGATCTCTTTTGGTGCAGCTGACTCTGTCCCTCATGTTGAATTCAACCTAAAAATATATTTGTTCCACATAGGAAAGGGCAGCTTGGGCGAGAGGATGCCCTTTTCTTTCGCCTGGCACCTTCAGCAGGGTGTCAGGTGGCTCCTGAGCATAGGTGAAGTGTTGTGACATTGTTGCGGCTGTTTCTGTGGTTGGCATGCAGGGTCCGTCGGAGGTGGAGGTGTCAGACATCTGCGAGGGGAGGAAGAAGAACGTAGCCCACGGCCTGGCCTGGTCCTTCTACCTGGGATACCTGCGACTGGTCCTGCCACGTCAGTAACATGAAAACATCCACAAACAAATCATGTTTTGTCCTCATGTGCTGTTACATTCAGTTTGTGTCCATGTGTGCAGAGGTTTCTCCCTGTTAAAAAGGGAGTTTTTCCACTGTCACCAAAGCGCTCGCTCTAAAGGGGTCAAAATGTATTAACCAGTTCAAGTTGAATCTATTGAGCTGCTAGACTCTGTTGTCTGTTCTTTTTGGCTCACAGGGTCACACTTTCTTCTCTATTACAGAGATGGGAGCTGAAGGTGAATGAAAAGATCTGAATTTGTTTCTGTGTTTGCGTGTCTATTCAGATTTGGAGCAGTCCATCGCAGCGTTTTGTGCCACACACCAGTTAAACAACACCAGTTGGGGTCGTGGCTCCAGGAAGCTCCTCATCCTCATCCCTCTCAATGCCAACATTTCCCATAAGCTGGAGGACGAGGATGAAAACATCCAATTCTATGACAACCTACCAAACAACGAGATTGACAGGGCGGGAGTCCGGGGGCGGGTCTACAAGCACAGTGTGTACCGCATAATGGATGAGAATAGGAAGGTATGCAAGCATAAAGTAAACCAGGCATAGGTTTGTTTGTTTTTTTACTTGATTAATGTGCATGAGACTGGACTGAAGTCCATATTAAAAATGTTTGGTCAGTATTAAACAGCTGTAAACATCTCGTGCAGGAAATGAACTCAGCGTCGGGTTTTTTTGCTGCAAGTGTGGGTTGAAAGACTCAGCATGTTCATATTTTTCTCCTTTGATGAGATTTGCAAAGATTGCACAGCTTAAATGTGACAGACAGCGAGAGTCACGGCAAAGTGACAGACTGAAGGGCCTTTTTCTCTATACATAATTTGCTTCAGTATTTTAGAGAACATCAGCGTGCTGTGTATCCAACGTGTTTGATGCAACAAATCTAACACTGACTGTACTCACAAGTAGCAGTTCAGTCAATAGAAAGGAAGTTTGGGGCAACATGAAAGCATTTCGGGTTTCATTTAGGACTAAAAATAGCCGCAGATAGCTCAAAGTGAATGGCTTTGATTTACTGCTGCAGACATCACATGGAATCAGGTTATTTTTACATATATATGCATATATATTCAGTTTAGTGCATATTTAATGTGCACGTTGTACTTCATCTTGGACAAGTACTTTACAGTCTAATACTTTAGAAAGTAACAAAACACATCTTAAGTAATGATTTATAAAGATCAGTTTGGGAGTTTGATTTGTCCTTTTTCCCCTGTAGAACGTCATGTGAGATTTAAAATCATTTAAAACAGGTGGATGCTGGGGTGATGGAGGGGTTGAAACAGCAGGCAGTGTTGAAGGGAGGAGAGATAAGCAATTTTATCATTCAAATAAACATAAATTTGCAGGACGTGTTTGGTGTATGCTTTTATGAGTGTGAAGGAATCCGTGCTGCACACTGTCCTTGCTGAGTGGCCAAGCGCTAAAGTTGCTCTTTATGTTACTTTTGCTGTAGCTTTAACATCATGATCTTTCTCAGTGAAGCCAGGAAATCCTAACAGCTTTACACTGTCTGCTGAGCTGAGCTGATCATTGTGACATTATTTCACTGAATATTTATTTCCAGGTTACGACATACTATAAAACAGACTCGATACCTTATCATCTGATATTTTTTGTACTTTGAAATGAAGAAATAAAATAATCTATCTCACCTTTGAGTATTTCCCTTCAAAAGTTCAGCATTGGTACCACCTCCTGGTTAAAACAAAGAATCCACCAGTGGAGAGGTAGTTTGTGAAAGCGCAGTAACAGCACCATCTAGCTGTAAAACACCAGAATCAAACATATCTGAGAGGAGAGTGCTGCAAGCTTTTAAAGGATTATCTGTCCGGGAAATATATCTTTCCCCGAGTGTCTGTTTTTTGTTCATGTCTGTGTGTGTTTGTGTGTCAACAGGTCCATGAGTGTGTGGTGGAGTATGCGACGCCTCTGCTGACGCTGTACAACATGTCCCAGGAGAGCAGCGCTGGTTTTGGGGAGCCTGAGCGCAGACAGCAGGTTCTGCTCTTCTTCAGGACCCTGCAGGACATCCTGGAGCATTCGCTGGAGTGTCGCAACCGCTACAAACTCATCCTGCTCAATGGTAGGAAGTGTGTGTGTGTGTGTGTGTGTGTGTGTGTGTGTGTGTGAGAGAGAGAGAGAGAGAAAGCGAGAGAGAGAGAACTTTGTACTCCCAGCATGACACAGACTGCTTTTAGGGGGATTTTAGCTTTCAGCTTATCCACTTTCCTACAAGGACGTTGTGGCTGTTTTTAAAGGGGTTTTGTTGCTACACTGGAGTCTAAATGTGGTACAGTATGAAGCTGAAATGAAATATGTAGGTCAGAGGATCAGTATCAGGAACATTTCTGGCTTCGGTCTAGTTAATTCTGGCCTCATGTGAACTCATATTTATCTTTGTGATGGAACTGAATTTCACTGTGTAGTTCTTCAGTTGTTATAACCATGGAATTAACAACCAGATAATCTTCTTCTTCGTCTTCATCATTTTCTAGATGAGCAGGATGACCCTCACTTCCTGTCCAAGGCCATCCTCAGACACTTGGAGCAGCAGGAGAGAGAGGAGTTCTGTCTTACACCAAATCCTCAACAAGAGAGGCCACACCCATTTGTGGGCAATGCAGATACTAATAATGCTGATGCTGATGTGATGAGCAGAGACCCGACGCTCATGATCAGCCTGGAGCAACCTCAGCCTCTGAGGGGCCCCATGGAGGACACTTACCACGTCAGCAAACAAAGATGAAGACAGGCTCTATGGAGGACCAGAAGAGCCACGTGCATCAAAATAAAGAATTTCATGCTTCAATAATAAATTTATCCAATTGAATATGCATTTTTAAATTCATTTTTATTCATGGAAACATTACTAAAATAATTTATTATTCAATGATTTAATTAAAAATAAAAACACTATTTATAAATCATTATTTCAAAATCCCAAATTTAATCTATTTGCTAATAAAATAGGGAATTCACGAGCTAACAGGAACGGGAAAAATGCAGGGAGCAAATGGATTGGAAAATGTCAGAAATAAATGTCTTATTTAAATTATATTTAAAAAAAGATTTTGAAAATCTGTTTTTTAATTTGGAATTTGAAAATGGTTTTTGAAATGAGGTTTTCACTGGGAGATTTTATTAATTATTTATTAAAGGATTCATTTTGAAATACTGATTTTTATTTTAAATGAAATTATTACATCATAAATTACTTTAGTAATGTTTAAATTACTAAAAACAATTCTAAAATGAATTCCTAAATGGATTTCCTAATGCATATTTTATTGCACATTCATTACTGAAGCACAAAATTCTTTATTTCTTCGGGTCCTCCATAAGGCTCCGCCTCCGTCACTGTGTGCCAACTCTGCAACATGATCATTTGGTACATTCCTACAGCGTATATCTTTAAAATAGTGGATTCAATTTATAGCTTTTTGGAGTTTCTTATATAGATTTTTTTTTACATTTTGTTTTGAAAGTACCTTTTGTGCATTCATATTATAGAATAATTCAAATTCTCCAAGAATTGGCACCAGCCTGTTGCGTGGCTATCACACAGAGACAGACAACCAATCACACTCAGGGGCTAATTTGGACTCACCAGTCAAAGTGTCGTCTGTGGACTGTGGGAGGAGAGAGGGAGAACGTGCAAACCCGCACACAAATCTTGCTGTGGAGCGACAGCGCTAACCTCCACCACCGTGCCACCCAATGCAAAGACAAATGGTGATTAAATGATCATTCAAAATAAACCAGTCTGGCATGATTCATTTATTCCAGCTGTTAAAACTGTTAATTAAAATGTATAATTAGTAATAATTTGAAACATGTTGAGATAATTAAAACAATTAGCATGTTCTCAAATGTCAGACACTGATAGTTAATTAACTGTGAATGAACACTGTTAAACAATGAATGTAATAATAATCAATGTACTACTATTTACGGTTTTTAATAAAGGTTTTTGTAAAGGTGCAAATTATGTCTGTAAAATAATAAATCTGTAAACTTTATTTGCTATTATCAAGTTATTACGGTTAAACCGATGTTTATGATTCCAGTTAAACGTGCGTGCGGCATGAATGTGGATGATGTTGCTGCAAGTCACAAGACTGAACCTGCAGGTTTTCTTCTTTTTTATTTTACTGTTTAGTTTAGTTTTCTCGTTGTCTTTCCTTCTGCCTTTGCCGTCGGTTTAGCTTTGTTAATGCAGGAAAGTTCTTGTTTAGTTATTATTGTGAAGTAAAATTAGAGTTAAGTAAAAACTGGGATTGTGACGGCCACACTCTAAAAGTCTGTAACTCCTATGTATTTTTATTTTTTCATCTGAACACAATAACACACTTTAGTTTCCAATAAGTTTATTGATTGATTTGGATACATTTGTTCTATTTGTAATCACGCACATTTACTTTACCTATGTATTCATACCAGTTCATTACTTTCTTTGATTTTTGACCAACCTTTGCTTCTTCTGACTAACCTGCCATGATCCCTGGGAGATGGCAGACAAAAGGTGGTGGTCAGGGTTTGAACACTTAAATACAAAGAGGGATAATTGGACTGCACCACCACTTGCTGAAGGGGAGAATGTGTATTTCTTTAATTAAAAAAAGCTTTTGTATTTGATTAGATATTTGAGTTTAGGGTTCAGTGGTTTTGATTTTCTTCTTTGGTCTTTAGTTTATTAACAAACTGTACTGCATCGTTTTTGTGGTTTATGATTGTGTTTGTTTAAATACCCCTCGTGTGTCATAGTGGTCTGATCAGCCATTATCTATACCCCTGTGTGTCATTTCCTGTTTAGGTCAGTTATGTTTGTTTGGGCAGTCGTTTGGTTTGTGAAGGTTGCAGTTCTTTGCCTGAGTTTCTTTTGTTTTGTTTCTTTGACCTCTTTTATCAGCTCAACATTTATTACTTTTGTAAATATAATTTTTCGGGTTAAATAAATGGAAACCCTATTTTTCTAATATTTCCTGTGACTCCTGCTTTTTTCACCTCGGTCCATCACAGGGTTGCATTATAGTTGGAATATGTTTATTACATGACCAAAAGGACTACTGGGGATCTCTGAATACTTTACAGTCTTGAGAATGAAGACTGGCTCGTGGACCAGTGATGAGGCCTCGATTACAAGCACAGCATTTGGTAATCATGCTGTGCAAAAACACTATAAAAGCTGTTACATGTGTAGATATTATTATTGTTATGTTCATAATCAGCACAGGTCCACTGGTACTTGGACAGTGACAGAGTTTTTATAATTGTGCTTCAGTACACCACCATCAAAATGTATTCAAGTGCCAACTTTCAGCTTCGATTCAAGAAGGTTTACAAAAAGTTCCACACATTTTTATACACAGTCCAGCATTTTCAGAGACTCAGATTAAGTGGTCAAACTAACACAATTTTCAATGCAAAGATTATTTTTGATACGCAAGTCTAATATGGCCTTATGCAACCGGTGATTTGCACCTGTTTTAAACCATCTGCACTTACATTCACCAAGGCGTCTCTTGATGACAGTGTCCTCCAGAGTGTTGTCATGACTTGGCTGGTTGTTGCTTTTAATAGCTAGAGAAATAATTCTGTGATCACCCTCTTCAGCTTCAGGCATTTCCAGTGCATTCCTCCCCTACTTCTTAACTTCTGAAAATGCGGGAAAATGTCCAAAATTCCCCAAAAGTTACTCTTTTGTTAAACCTCCTTGAATGAAAGCTGAAAGTCTGCACTGCAATCACATCTTGACTGATTATAAAATCCACTGTGGTGGTGCAGAGAAGTACGATGACAAAAACTGGATCACTGTCCATAAACTCATGGACCTTAATGTGAAGCATAACAGTAATACAATATGTAATTCATTAAACTGATAATAAAGTTTATTAGTAAACTCTGAAGTGTTACCTTTGGTTCTTTTATTAAGATATTAAGAAAAGCTGCGCGGTGTGAGCACATGTGACACTAAACGATTCATTTAACATATCCTTATCAAAGTGATCAACACTGACTGCTATTCTGCTGACTCACTGCTATAATTATAAAACATCCTGTGAGCATTCAGAAATGTGAGCAGAGGAAAAATCATGTGCAAACAGTCCACCTTTCATTTAGTGCTAAGGAAGTGTTGCTACGTAAATGTAAATGTGACTTTTCTTATTCTTTTCTTATTTGTTTATTTATTATACTTTTATTATTGCTGCCATGGTTCTTAAATGTTTTACCTGCTGCGCTTTTTTACTTATTAACTTCTGGATTAAATGTGTGACCTGTAAAACGATCGCTGACTGTGTCATATTTATTATCAGTGGTGGGGAAAGAAGGCTACATATAAATGAGGGAAAAGAGGAAAAACTGGAAAAGTACAGAATTCAAAAGAGTTCATGTAAAGTCATGGTATTTAGTAACGAAGAGGGAGCAGGAGGAAGATGTGTTCAATGACTGTATAAACAAAAGAAGCGGTCACAAGATGCCTGGCACCAAGCCTGTTTATCCGCATTTCACATGCACTCACAAACACCTCATGACTGAGAGCGCAGCCGGTGAAACTGCTCCACGAGGTTGCATCAGATCAGTCGACAGCCACGGGGATCTGATCCAATTGCGCTGCATTATTAACGCAGAACAGTTGCATTGTTTATAATATTTAGATCGATGGTGTAAAAGATCAGAAATGGAGATGAAACTGTGCATGAAGTGGGCTCGACAGGCCAACACAAGTTATTGTTCCAAAACCCATAAAAGCAACAATGTGGAAATGTTCTTTCCTTTTGGCCTTCAGATGAAACAATCTGCAAAGGAAAGCAGTCGTCTTTGGTTGCTCTCATCTGAATTAATCTCCACATTAAGGCCTTATGCTCATAACACTGAAAATACATGTTTAAGGGAAACATAATTCAGATATTATTATATGAAAAAAGCCTTGAATTCAGTGTTGAAGATCATAAGCATTCAACATCTAGTTTAATAGGAACTAGTGAATTATGATGTTATTAGCTGACTTTGTAATATTTAGCTGGAGTTAAAAACAAGACAAAACGTGTGTTTTATGGAAGTTCATACGATGTACGCCACTTCATATGAAGACGCTCCTGCTTTGGAGAAAAGAAATCACTTTTAGCTGAAGATACTTTTAACAAATTGTTTAATTGAGCAGTGTAACTATGTATGCTAATATTTAATGATTATACTTCTTTGTTCGATTAAAACAGATGCATGATTCCGGGAGGCAAGTCCAACCTGTTTTCCAGAGAGGAGCAAAACAACACAACATCCCACACAGCTAACATCAGCTGACACACTGATGGATGGATAGGAATGAGGGCATCGTGACAAAGCAAACACACACAGCAGGCTGTTTACTAAATGTGAAGTTAAAAGTTAATATTAGTGAACTGACCTCGTGTGAACTCGTGAAAATATTTCAGCTCATGGGACAGCTGTCAGTAAACCCCTCGCCTCACACACTACACGTGTGAAGTTTACTTTGGAAGTGACAAAACACAGGAAGCTTATTCTGAATAGTTGTGTAATTAAAACACACACACACCACACTGGATGTCTTAAACAGTGAGTGTTGGTTTTACAGTACTGTCACTATACATTGCATTTCCTTGTCACCTCACAGTGTAGTTCCCCTGCATTTCCACAGAAAGACGCTTCCTTCTTGGTGGTGAGCCTCTGACTTGACGACAGCAGCTAGTGTGAACGTGACTGGCTGCCAGCTGTGACGTTTCACAGCAGGGAGATTTCCCAAGACCATGACTCAGGTGTGAGTCTGTAACCTGTAACCTTCCTACTGTGTGTCTGCTCTCACGTAACCTAAGTAGGCTGGACTTAATACAAGGAGCTGTTTGGTGTCATGGAAACATTGTCCTTTGATTGGAGGATAAAGCTCTTTTCCCTCACCAGATGAATATGAATTTTAATGACTGTGTGTATTAGACAGTTAGTCATTTGTGAGCAACGCATGATTTATGACGGCACCATGTCTGGACTTGAAAACAACACTCGGGAGATTCAGAGGAATCTTATGTACAGTTATACTTTTTTATAAAGTTAGATGTATTGCTTAAACTTTTGCATCTGCAGCCACTTTTAGATAAATTCATGAGAACAAGCCAAAGCCAGAAGCCCAGATGTGTTAAATATGTATCTGACAAAAAAGGTAATTTTACTGCATATGAATAATAAACTACCACAAACCTATTAGCCCAGTGGAAAATTTCTGTGTGAAAAGCTGATGTGGTATTCAACTTGACACCACAAACACCCACTGTACTGACCTATATTTTTGTCACAGGCTAGTATATTTCCATGGCAGCCTGTATGCCATGTTCATTTATTAGTATTTTTTTTTAGTACTGGTAGTTTTTTAAATCAGGTATTTAGAGCCTTCATTTACAGACACGTGCTACTACAAATATTCCACTACAAATAAAAGTCCTGGAGAATAACTGAAGAAAAATGAACTTTGTGTGTTATAGTATTCTACATTATATGAATTAAAATTTTATATACATTAAATGTTACTTCCCATATGGTTTTCTGGAAAAATAGGGAAATATGAATAATGTGGAAAATCCAAATATTCTCTGTTTTGATCTTGAGTTTTCAAAAATCGTGAATGAACTGACTGTAAAACTTATTCAGCTTATTTACTATAATGAATGGTTCCCTGCACACTATTTTTATTTATTTTTTTAATTATTTGCTACTTGAAAAAATATAAATTTACAAACCTTTCTCCAGGAAATCTAAAACTTTCGTACATTACAGGGTCATAAAAATAAATGTTAGAAAATGTCATAAAATGTTTTAAGAAAATACTCTTAAAGTGTGTGGGAGTAGAGTTAAATAAACACAAATGCATCAAAAATGGAATGTTTTTCATAAGGTAAACTGAAAGGGAAATGAAATTCAAAAACAATAAAAAAACAAAGGTTAAAATGGGTAGTAAAAACAAAATGTTGATTTAAGTCATTTTACTAATTTTGTACATTATTTGCTATATATTGGTGTTTTTAATGTCATAATGTGTCAAATGTGTCATTTATCTTTTTTTAATCTATTTAATCTGTTTTTAATATTATTTTGTAGGCTGTTAAGTGCAACTTTCATAAATATATAGAGTTAAAAACAATAGACGGTTTACAAGGCACAAAAATATTACAAGGTAGGACGATACATAAGTAAATATCTTCATTTTTTAATTAATAATAAAACTAAATATTACAAATAATACTGAGCTTTTACATCAACTTTCTGCAATCTCCTCGCGCGTTGCGTGATCCGGAAATTTCTGGCTCAATCCACCAAGCTCCGCCCACACGTGCGAGAGCGCGGGTATAAAACCTCCGCGCTCATAGCCGACAGCCGCTCAGCTCAACCAAGTCGATACATGGAGAAGACACAGACCAGACGCTCGGAGGAGATACCGGTGCTTCACAAACAGGACTCAGGATGGTCTATAGCTCGGCTCTGGTCTTTGGACACCTCTTGTCGGAGGAAGAAAACGTAGAGATGATGGGAAAGTGCTTTTGTCAGTTAAAGACAACTGGACAAAAGATGAGTTCATCCCGGCGGGGAAGCGTCGAGAGTTACGAAGAAAGCGAGAGCATTTCATCCTGTAAGTTGTTCATAAAGTTAGGTGTGTGTTGTTTTTTTTTTTTTTTTTTTTTTTTTAAATATATACTTTTATCCATTTAAAAACAAAACGAAGGTTCCTCCTTAAGTACTCCTGGTCTAAGGACTGCTCTCTCTCTGGCTGGCAGAGCCTTTAAACACAGCTAATGCTATTTAAACATCAATGGTCCAAAGTAAACCTTGGAACCGGTTGGAAGTAGAACTAAAACTTGGCGGAAGAACAATGGGGCATTGAACTGGCAGTGCTCGTTCACGGGACACTCGTCTGATGCAAGCCCTTCAGCTTTTGGATCAGCTGATCACTTGCTGAGCTTGTCACAGCGCTTCCTTGTTCGCTGCTGATGCAAAGCCTTTATTCTGGTGACTTACTATATTAAGTGCAGCTTTCGCAAGAAAACTATCACGTGATTAAAATCTGCCCAAAGTGAATTGATTCAAGAGTCTGACACTCAACGTTACTAGAGTAGAGAAAAGTAGGGACCCTCTGGCGTGGATATTATACTCTAATGAGATGGTGTGACTTGTTTCTCATTCTGACACTGCTTTGTCTCTTTATTCAGTTGCTGACCTGGACGCTGGTCTGGAGCACGAACAGCGGCTTTTCCAGCAGGTTGTGACTCAGCAGATGGAGCGTCGCCTCACTGAGGCCAAGGCTTCCATCCTCAACTGCCAGGTGCTGCTGCTGCCTCACCACATGACCACCAGGATTAGCCAGGATGTGGTGCGTGCCTCTGCTGATGAGCCCTGTGGGCTCCGGGGAGCCTCCATCAAGCTCTACATCGATGGCAAAGACGGCCTTAAGTACACTGGGAGCATCTTCCCCGATTCGAGCGTCACGCCGACTTTCGAGCTGTCTGTGGTCTTCAAGGCAGAAAGTGACGGCTGGCCGTCATTCAAGAACATCTTTGATGCCAACAAAGTTTTGAAGCTGAGACCAGAGTACCGGCTGGTCAAGAGGAAGCTCTACTCCTCTGCCAGCCCGGTTGTTCACGACTTCAACTAGGGGTGAAGATGAGACCCTAAACCATTATCTGTGTGTGGTTTTAACCGTCAGCTACATGTAGTCTGCCGTGCACTGGAACCTGATTGCCTTACTGTAGTTTTTAAAGTGAGTTATTTATTTTTCTGTATGAAACTCTGACAGGAGGCCTGCTGTGTGTTGTTGTTGGTTTTTTTTTTTTTTTTTTTTTTTATTATTATTATTTTATATTTAATTTTTCCCCCTTTCCTCTATTCTGTAGTCGGTGACAGTATTTTTGCACCAGTATTTGAATGTAAAGTGTGTACACTGGAATCGTGTCAGTACCAGGATTGGGCAGGTCTCTTTCCTGAAAGATGCTTTTTAATATACAGAATGCAAAATAAACTCTTTGCACAACTTCAGTGCTGTGTTTGCATGTTTCTTTTAAACACTGGGATCACACAGACCCTGTGATGCCATTATAATAGAACCATTTACAGGTAATAGAAACTGTTAGTAATCCTGTTCCCGATTACAATAAGCCTGAGGGGCACAAAATGCAGTTACCAGGAAACTCTGTTCCCATGAATTCCCCTTGTCAGGTTAATAACTCAAGAAATTCAAAGTGAAATGCTACTTAAATCCCAAACTGACCCTTACACATTTGGATCAAATCTTTATTAACAAATTTACACAAATGTATCAGCTACCCAAACACAACTACATGAACCTTTTCCAGTACAAAACTTCACTCCTTGACACGCATTACAAAAACATTTCCTGTGCTCTATACACAGCCTAAATAAGTGGCAATGATTCAGCAACAAACTGTTAAAGCCCATTAAATAACAGCTGTTTTTTCACAAACCACTGGTTTTTAAAGCTGCTTCCTGTCTTCAAGGGCAACTTTAGGCCTTAGTGTATTTCCTAGTATAAGGGCTTGAACATTTGAGGTCAACCTAATTAAATATCTGCAAGAGCCGGGTAATGTTTTGAAAGCCTCTTTTTGGTGCTGCCGATACCTCGGGTTAAGAGCTTGTTGCCAAACATCAGTAGCAGCCCTGCTCAGTGTTGAGAGTCAGAGTTTCCTGCTTCTGTGATATAAGTTTAACCTGTGGCTGAATTTTATATATATATATATATATAATTACCCTTATTATCAATTGTACTCAGAAGTACGATCAGTAGAAAGGTGAAAAATCTGCAGTTTAATGGGCTGAAACATGCACTGGTATACACTGGCCAACAGATTGAATCAAATCAATTAAATTACTATTAATAGAAGACACAAACCACAATTTTGAAACCAAAAAAAATCAGAAATCTATTTTATGAAATATTTTAAGTAACTCACTCTTATTTTACCATTATGCTTTAGCAGTGGTCAAACTAATAGATTTCTTAGCTCGGGGTGGTGTCAGCCCAACATGCGGCACTAGAAGACTCGCTTTGAATTTGTGGAACTATACATCATGGTTGCTCATGTGGCCATCTTCGTTGTTGACGTCTGTTCAGCCCAAAGGGACTGAGCATAATCGGGTGCAGGACGTACGCACGACTCAAAGTGATCAAACCTGCCAAGTAGAACTGGCCCGTTCCCATCTGATCCCAAACAAACTGTTGCTGGTGAAAGTATTGTTCTCTATCCACAAAGTCCTTGTTGTGTTGCAGCAGGGGCAAATTATGACCCCGCTACCCGTGCTGGTGAAATGATTCTTGGGAAAATTGGTGCAACATCCCATGGCGCCCCATGAATGGGAGAGGAGGAAACGCTGTGCAGCTCTCTCAGACACACAGACACACACACACTTATGTACCTTAGCATAGGTGTGTGTGTGTGTGTGCACACAAAAACCAGGCACATGGAGACGGCACAGTCCTCTTCAGAAAACGACCAAAGTGACCAGAAAGCAATCAGCTGCAACATTCGAAGAGCAGCTCTCAGCCCCCTCTTGCACTACTTCTTCATCTTGAGGTCAGCCTCCATGGCACTCCGCCGCCCCCTAGTGCCTCCATCCTGCAGCAGAGACACAAAGAAACGTGGCAGAAGAGAAAGAGAGCGCTTAACGTAAGGGTGTACAGGTCAAAGGTCAGGGAGGCCCTGTGGCAGGCCTCCTTGTGTCATTGAGCTCCGCACAAAAACACAGCACAGTCCACCCTGGAAGGCATCGTTCCCCAAATGATGAACAGAAAAAATAATCATGAGCAAAATAAAAAGAAAACAAGGAGAAAAGAAACTGGAACATGCAGAGATGCTAACGCACATTAACGGAAAAACACAGGAAACTGGCATTAACCGAAGGTCGACGGAAGCTTGGGTGATGAAAGTTACCTGTGTGTGTGAACGTGTGAATGCGGGATGGGAAAAATTGTGTGCAAACAGAAATGTAAACGTTTATGAGGGTGATACAGACAGTATTTTCAAAGATATATGAGAATGTCTGTTTGTGTGTGTGTGGTGAGAGAAACTGCAAGGAAGAGGAAGAAGAAGTCTTTCATTTCTATATCATCTGTATGGCACATCTATAGAGCACAGGATGGGCGTAGGCTCACAACCCATCTCTTCTGCATTTAATCACTTCTACACTGCTGAGTAGTTGACACCACTTTAATAACTCAGCGGTTTAGAGCAACAATGTCTTTGATTCTGCCATCGTAAGTTTTGGAAAACCTGACTGATTAGATTGGATCGCCACTATGAGGAGTGGAGGTTGTTTCAACATGCTGTATATAAAAGATGGTCATTTTTACATTAACCACTTGTTTACAAACAACCACTGTGAAGCAATCTGATATTCTTATATCAGCATTTTGTGACACATAAAACCCAAACAATTTCCTCACATTTGCTATGTGTCGTATGTTTTTAATTGTCTAAATCAGCTGGTTGTTGTTTTGTGGTGCTTTGAGCATGCCCTCTGGTGGACAAACTATGTAACATTCACACTCAAGGCTGTAGGGCGTTTCTCCCATCTAGTTTTAAATCTTAATTTATCAGCCAATAAAAATACACAAAAAAAGAATAACCATCCTGCGGGCAGTGCACCAAGTTACAAGCTAAAACTAAAGCTGCTTCCATAAAACTGCATCACAGAAATACCTACTTATAAATACTATGTTAAAAACTGAAGCTAATTTTATGGATAATTTAATTAAAAGACTCTAAAGGGCACCAACACTATAAATGCAGATGACTTGAATTATCCATGCTGAGGCCTAACAGAGACCAAGCTGCTACAGTCGTCTCTGCTGGCGACTAGCTGTCTATCAAAGGGTCCACACCCACTTTTATTTAAAAACAAAAAGACAAAAACAGTCTTTCGGACAGGGGAAATATTATATCACAGACACCAAAAATATTTTTTCTATTGGGCTGAAAAGTGATATCTGATTATCTGATGTAGAGTTGGTTATTTTAACATGGGAGTCTATGAGGATTGACTCACTTTTAAAGCCAGTCTCAAGTGGCTCTTAAAAGAACTGAAGGTTTTGTTTCTTTCCCCATTCATTTTTGAGAGCCAGAGGATGTTGCTTGGTTATTTAACATCTGATTTTATATTTGTTTTTTATTTTATTGAGTATTTCCCACCAGTCTGAAGTGCGAGTGACTAACTTCAACTAAATTGGCCCGTTTAGGTTTGTAATATAGTTTGGAAGCTGAATTTTGCTCCTATCAATCTATAGTTTTTAGATTTTAGGCTTAGAAATGGGCTTTTCTCATGCAATTAGCAAAAGTGTTCCACTGATCTTGTTTAGATGCACATATCTAAAGGGGAAGTGTTTCATTGTTACTGCAGAGTGGCACTTTTGTTTCTGACCGGTGGTATTAGTCCACCTTTAATGGCTTTTATGGCATCTTGAATCCTTAATGTCCTCTAAAGCTGCTTCAGTAGAAATAAAGAGAAAGATCAGAGGTACAGACAGGTGTGTGCAGTGTGTAACACTGTGGATGTGTGTAAATGTTAGCTTTGAGACAAGCGTGTACGGAGCGTGGCCTGGCTCTGGTGAAACTTGAGCGAGAACCTGAATACTTACAAAAAGAGAGAGAAGGAAAGCAGGAGAGGCCATTGGGACACTGTCCTGTAGGAGGACAAACATCGGAGTGAGAAAGAGAGAGAAAGCACACACAGGCGTGAGAAAGCAAGTTTCATACAAGTCTGCGTCAAACACAGAGACACGCTCAGGAGATGGGGGTCCTGTTGACTTCAGAGCTGCACACAAACGCACATTTCTAAACAACATCAAGACACACACACAGTCTCTGAATGCAGACTGGAAATATTAAGACTCATGGAGATGAAAAGCGTACACAAGCAGGCACAAACAGAAGCAACACACAGAGGTGTGAGGACCTCTCACAAGCACCGTATCACTGTTTGCACAACTTGTTAAAGTTCTAAAATGGAGAAGTTGGACTTTGCTGTGTAGCAGTCAAACAAAACACTAAAAGTTTACTACGTCTGTAGAAATATTTGTTAAATATATTCTGCAAAATGTATCTTTATGTGTGGACTTTGCAAGAAAACATGACATCTTCCCAAAATGTCTTGTCTGAATGTTTCAAATTTCCATCATATCCTATTAGACACACACTCACGCGTTGAAACAGGAGAAAGCAGGGTGCAGATAAAAGATGGATGTAGCCACTGTGACAACTGTGAATGCCACGCCCAGTTGTAAAGCCTCAAGTGGAGCTTTTACGGTATCATTTTATTATTTTGAAATCAAACATGACGAGCGAGGATTGGATCTGACTGAGACATTCAGGGACGCTGCGTGCTACGCTGCAGCTTTATCCTGTGTTTCACTCTTTCATAAAATGAACCTCATGTTTTATTAAGACAGTCATCAGTTTACTGAGGTAATAGATCAAAGCAGCTGAAGTGTCATTTTTCCACAGACAACCTTTTGTCACCCCCTGCTGGCGATAAGAAGAAATTAATGTTTAAGGCACTTCCACAATGACTCCATGTTTGAGGACAAGAGTGGAAGAAAATGGTTAGCTAGAATTAAGTTACATCCATTTTTTATATGCAATGTAAAATAATACATACACGCACACACAAACACACAAAAACACTGTAGGAAATGCAGAGAGAGAAACAGGAAACAGAGCAGAGGGTCAGAGATAGACTAGAGAGACAGCAGAGGTGCAGCCAGCATGCAGGATCTGAATCAGCTGGGAAGTCAAGATTAAGAAAGTGCACTTAGAGCAATTAGAGCAGACAGTGCTGTGTAACAAAGTGAGCATGCCTAACTTGTATGATGCGCATCAGTGCCGACCCTTTAATACATCGGCACTCTTAACTCCTTGTGTCCTAATTGCACCACTGGTTTCTGGTACTTCACACCACACTGACACAGTACAGCAGCATCGCTCTTAGATCGTAATGTGGAGACAGGGTGAGGTGTATCGAGGTCAATTCTTCAATGTCGAATTAATTTCTTTTAGAGAACTAGTCCATTTGTCATATTCTATGTGACATAAATAAGAACTACACTGACTGCATGGTCACTTAAATGTGTGTTGAACCCACAGCTACCTCAGGTTTCATTTGCTGACAGTAAATAAAACAGCATGTCTGTCTGTGACATTTCACAGAACATAACTAACACGTCCAGAACATTTAATGATTCGACTATTTATGTGTTTCTTCCACATAAGCGTGTATTTTCATCCAGTTTTGAAATGACTGCCAACTGCAGCATGATGGCACATTGAAATTATGGTTCTGATATACCAAACACATTTATCTACACCAATATAAAACTTTATGACTCCATAAACTGGAAGTGTTATCTGTGGTTTACAAGAAACAGCCCAGTTCTGGGACTGTGCACTTCCTGTAAATAATTAAAATGCATTAAACTTAGATTAGATTTCTCCACCTTCTCTTGGAGGCGGGCAGAGCGACTGTTTGCAGTAGCTTTGCAGGGATCATAAAACTCTAAATACCTGGAAGAACATTTATTGCACCAACCTAACAGGAGTCACAGCACTCAATGTTGGAGAGAGGCAAGAGTTTACAGTGTAGTTACAAAACATCAGCACTGGCATGTGGGGAAACTTTCTTTTGCTTTTAATAAAGAACTCTGCTTCATCACAATCAGACTTGTCTGCTGCTCAACCCACCTTCTCGGCTGGCTCTCCTGGTTTACGATTTCCCTCCCTGCCTCGGAGGCTCTTGGCAGAGATGGCGCTCTCTGAGGTCTGCATGATGAGCTGGGTGGCCAGGAACTGCTGGACGTGCTCCAGGACGTCGCGCTGCATCTCCAGCGCCATGTGGTACACGTCATGGTCCGACGAGTTGTACATGACGGCATTCTGAAACATCAGCATGATGTCGCGCTGGAACTCAGCGGTGGTACGGATAACACCGGACTCGATGTTCTTCTTTATGGCCGACAGGTCCATGGGTCTGCAGCAAGAAAGCAGCAGCAGTTAGTTTGTTTTGGTACTGTAGTTGAACAGCTAGGCTGCAATGATTTTTAGCTGAGCTTGTTTCAAAAATAAAGGGTGTGTGTGCGGTCTGACCTGTGTACAATGCTGTGGTAACCTGGGGCGATGTCATCTGACACAGGCTGTAGGAAGACGCTGGCGTACCTGAGAAACACAACATTAGCAAAAGTAAAACACCTGTCTCCTCTCAACAGCGTGACCCGGGTTAATCTGTAGGATTTAAACGAGTCTCCAACTTCTTTAACTGACTGGAAAAAGTCAAATGGTTTCATGCAAATGCACTGCAGAATGTACAACAATGCAGTTACTCATTCAATCACACCAGCTCAAGACAAACAGCTGGAAACTGATGAAACTCACAATAATAAGACAAAAAAAAAAAAATCCAATGAAATTGATTTGAACTTACTGACCCAAAAAAACAATTGAACAATTTATTGTTGAGCTCTGGTACAAAGCTCTACCTGTGATTGGCTGCAGCTCTCCACACCAGCATAATGGCTTTCTTCCAGATCTTCTGCGCCTGGACCGCCTCCTGGTCTTCGCCACATGTAGAGCTGACGCAGAGAAAGAAGAGAGAGGAAGTCGGGGCAGAGTGGGAGTGAAGAGAGGATTGTCCAGAGCAAGCAGAGGGGATTAGAGACAAAAGCATATACAGTTAGACTGCTTAGCTCAATGAAAATGACAAATGCCGTCTAAGTTTGATCCATTTTCAAAGAAAGATTTCCCCTAATATTTTTGTTTACAAAAATAGCAGGGGTTATTTCAGGAGAAACAGAATCCTGGTTTTACTATTACTGGTAAAAATAGGGACAGGGTGAATATTTTTGCCTATGCCCCTTCTGGAAGAATAAGCACCTGGACACTTACAGCTGGGAAGAAGAGGCCGGGCTGCTGGCCAGTGAATCAGCAGTGTAGCGCTGGGAGGGCGGGCCGTATCCATCCTCACTCTCACTTGCTGCCCGATCCACCTCAGATAAATATGGACCCTCCCCCTCTCCACACTCATCCTTCAGCTCCATAGCTTCTTCGGGGTCGCCCTCGCTCCCTGCCTCCTCCTCCTTCACCTCCTGGATTCAAGCACATGGAGTAAAATAACGGTTATTCTTGTTAACATATGCCGTCCACACATGTACGCAGCCTTAAATGTGTTACCTTGGACTCTTTCCCGGACACAGAGCTGTCCTCAGAGTCTATGGGACAGAAACGAGGAGAGAATTAGAAACAGATCTGTGTGAGCATTTCCACTGTGGGTATAGATCGGTGTGCAATCCACCCACCTAAGCATGGTGGGTTGGGTTCAGGCTGACTCCACTCCTCTCCTTCACTCTTCACTGTAGCTTCAGTGACTTCTTTGACCACGGGCCCCTCCTCTGCGACTTCACTTGCTGCTACACCATCATCAGAGGTGACAGAAGAAGTGACATCACTTCCTGTCACCTCAGGTCCTTCATAGTTTCCCTTAAGCGGTTCTTCCCTTTTAGTATCTGGCTGGTTTTGTGTCTCCTGGCTGGCAGGTGTCGGGGCTAATGTTGCAGCCATATCCTGAGGTGTCTGTGGGGGCGCTGACTCCTGGATGGTGGGTGTGGGCTCTGAAGCTTTTAGCTCCTGCGTCTCCCAGGGGCCAGGGAGGGTGTGACCTTCTGACACGGCCTCTTCGCACAGAGAGAGAGCTGCTTCCACCGCAGCTGCATCCAAAGCCACAGGGTCATCGTCCTGGGATGATGATTAAAAAGATAAATCATTATGTTGTTTCAGTGTTTCCCCACACATGAACTTTACATGGGGGAGCCAGGTTAGTGAAACAGCAGGTATTACACCTGCTGACTCTCAGAGCAACAATGAAGTGTCTCCAATTAAAAAACAACAAAAAACAAAAAACAAGAGGAGTTCTTAACCTTAAGCTAACCCCCAACCTACCAAAACCACCAGGGATAACTCTTCCTCCTGACCTGTCAGACACAGGTGACCTTACTGGGATCACTAGGCTTCCAGTAAGGCTCTCATACTGGAAGGAGTTCATTGACCACACTAAGGTTGTGATCCTTACATCATGGGCCACATCCAGCTTACTTTGATCTTGAGACAGCTGTGAAACTCACCTTCTGAGATGTCTTAATATTTGAAAAGGAAATGCAATTTCAACAGCATGTCTTAGTGTGATAAAGAAACGCTGATGTAGCAAATGAGAGAAATGTATTAACATGAATCTTTGGGTTTAAATTGAAAAAAAATAAATAAATGTGTAAAATTCCAGGAAGTTCTGGCAAAGTTTTTGTTAATTCACAGAAAATATTTTTTAACTGTGGAACCACTAAAAACCACAGAAACCTCTACAGTGAAAACACAGGAACTTTTCTCTTATTTAATTGCTTAGCTGTTACTTAAGGGCGTAAATTAAATAAGGCCTCTTTAATTTACGCCCTCCTTCACATTTTCCAAAGCTGTCCAGTGGGCCGGACTGGAGTCTTTACCTGGCTGATTTTAGCCCGCAGACTTTATGTTTGGCACCGGCTCTAGGGGTTGGGTGGGCCAAGTGAATTTTGAGATTTATTTTACATTTCTCCATGCATCCAAAGGAATAAAGAAACCAATTTACTACTGGAAAAATCCCCTTTTTCTTATTTTGAAAATTCAGTTGCTGTTAACAAGCTGGTGTCAGTCCTTCCTGTCTAGTACTCTCCTATAGGCAGTCTGTTCAGGTTTCTGCTGTGGTAATCCTCAGTGTAATTATGCCATCTACAGGCAGGCCTTGTTCTGCTCTAGATTCTTTAGGACCACTCTTAGATAAATGTTTAGTTAGGGCTGCACGATTAATCGTTAGAAAATCGCGATCTCATTTCCAAATGACAACGATTTTAAAAAAACAACAACAACAAAAAACAAAGCCGACAGCGATTGTACCGCATTTTGATCCGGGACGTAATCTGCATGAAAACAAGCGCTCCCTCTTCCTGCTCAACAAATGACAAGGGCGGAGCCTTATACCACGTGATACAGAAGCTGTGCCGCGATGCTCAAATTGGCAGGAAAAAACAACGGAGAACACGTCAGGGATGACGAGAAAGTGACAGGAGAAAATTTGTCCCGGTCAACCAGCCAAACATCAATAACGGGAACCTTATACAGCGCTTCCCTATACACATCGAACTCCCGCAGGCACAAAGAAATTATGGAGGCTATCACTTATCACCTGGCTAAAGATATGGCTCCCATCAACACTGTGCAAAACGAGGGATTTAGGAAAATGATCAACACCCTAGATAAACGCTACACAGCGCCGTCCCACAACTATTTTTCTATTGTTGCACTACCTGCTCTATACACGCAGTGTCCAGCAACGGTGGAGACGGAATTTCAAGCAGTACAACATTTTGCGGAAACCACAAAATGTGAGGCATTTGTTGTTTTTATGTTTATTTATTGTTTTTATGTTCAGTTTCAACTGTTACGAAGTTGATGTGCAGTTAATAAGTGCAATAAATATTTACAATGGAAAAGAAAATCGTGAGAGAATCGTGATCTCAATTCTAAGCAAAAAAATCGTGATTCTCATTTTATGCAAAATCGTGCAGCCCTATGTTTAGTCCAAGTCTGACAATGGGAACAAAATATGGCAAATTTCATTCTTTGTTTTCCAATTAACACTAAATATTTTCTAAATCATATTTTCTTTGTATTACTTTGTTTTCAGTGTCATTACCTTAATCAACGACTAAAATACTTGATATTAAACCTACAAAATAAACTTTGCTCCTAATGCAGCCCCTACACAGTATGTACCTTCTCCTCTATGATGGCAATGATGTCTCCCACTGTCTCCAGGTCCAGTTCATCACCAATGTAAGACACAGCCACGAGGTCTTCTTCTACTAATCCCGTGTCCTCACCGAGCTCTGCCTTCACTGCGGCCTCTGCTTCCCCCTCTGAAATATAAACAGCCAGAAAAAATTCATAATGCATCTTGTTGAACAGTGACACAACTCTGTAACTTCATTTTCTGTTGGAATGAAGTCGTCTGGGGGACGTGTGACTTTATTTAGAAATCGACTGTAGAAAAACAAAAGGAAAAAAAGGAGGAGAGACATGCAACAACGTTCCCCCAGATACAAAGACATTTAGTGTTACTTTGAACATGCTCTGTCTGTCTTAATTACAAGTAATCAGGAGTCACGATGCCCAGTTAGGTTTTGTTTACAACTTTTGCTTTTTCAAAATCAGGACATTTTTAGGAGCCCCATGAATGCCATTATTTCCCAGGACAGCAACCAGGCAAGCTGTAAAGAAAGCAGGTCCTGTGTAATGTGACACTTAGTTAGGTGTGTTTACCTGTGATGATGTCATGACCAGGTGGTAAGGCAGTGGCTGCCGTAGCAGTCTGTACGCCATTAGTTAGGCTTCCAGTTGAGTCGCCCTCTGCAACCTGACATCAGAAAAAACACAACAACAACAAAAACACCAAAGTGAGGTTTAATAAAAAATATCAGAGCATAAAAGAAGATTTAAAAGAATACTGATGTTAGAATATCACAGTAAGGCTTTATAGCCCTAAAACACTGAGTGGATTAACTCCTAGTTCCATTCTTTGAATGTTAGTATTAGAATAGGTATCAAAACTCAGTGGCTTAGCCAGGAATGTAAAAATACTCCAAATCTATTTGCACTTTACAGATGCATTTAAATTATTTGGTTTCACACATTGCTGGTTTTAAGGTCTTTTACAGAACTGAATCTAAAGCCTATGAGCGAGACTCGTAGCTTTCATTGTAATCACATCGTTTCTGGATGTTATGAGCCATGCTAAGTTGCCTCTCACCAGGCGAGGGCTGGCTGAGATGAGGTTGCCTTTTTTCAGCAGTTCTGACAGTAGAGGTGAGGGTGGCGGTGTGGCCTTCTGGGATAGGAGCCTTTTCTGTGGAGAGTCATCTACTAGAGCAGCGAGTCCACCGTCTTTGGGCCCAGGTCCTGGAGGGTCTGCTGCTGGCAGAAACACTCCTACCCCCTGAGCCTGACAGACAGCAGAGAAGTCATTGAGAGGGAGCAAGATGATCTTATTCCTCTGACTTGAAATGACGTAAAAACTATAAACATATACTCATGTTTAATGTTACTGTAGACGTCTCTATATTCACTGCAGTGAAGCATGGTTAATGTTGCTGTGAGCTTGGCTGAAATTCATCTCTTAACAGAAAACTGGGACTCTTATAAACTAATTTTCCTTCACCATATTCTTCTATCCTGTGAGCTAAACAAGTATATATGGCAAACTAAGTGTTCTTACAACTGAGTGGGTGGTGGTTGTATCTTCTGAGACACCAGCTCCTGTATCCATAGGTGGAGTGGGCGCTGAAGAGTCAGTCTGAGAATCCTGCGTTGGCGGGCTGGCACCCAGGGGAGACCGTACAGTCACACTGGGCAGACGCTTGGGTGTGTTTTTCACTGCCTGGCGAGCTGCAATACAGACAGAAGACCAGAGAAGAGGTGAGCATGAATATTTCCGAACTTTCCTTAAAAGAAAATCTGAAAAAAAAAAAGCAGCAGAGAAATCCTGAGCTTCATGTGAGAGGATCGTCATTCCAACCCAAGCACTTGAGTGAAAGACGCTCTTGTCTTAAGAAAAGCTGAGAAACATTCCAAGAAGGACGAGAAGTTGCACTCGACACTGCAAAATGCATAAATGCATATAATTCTTGCTGTATTACATCCTCTCAGCTGATTCTGATCTCACATCTATGTTACCCCTAAGGTTTTTATTAAGCTTCCCGGCCCTTCCTAAAAATATCAAACTATAAAACACCGCAAGGAATTTTTCTACTTCATCTTCCATGATACTTGGTTTGCAAATGGTCTATCCAGTATTTTTAAAACGTTTCTATCCAACAACCTCAAATAGCCATAAAATGTAGAGTGCAATAGTCCATGAGAAATAAAATGGCTGGCTACAGAGGACCTCTCATCATTTTTAATAGTGCTATTGTTTTCAGACATCCTAATTCCTGATTCCCTTCTAGTATTATCCACATAGCCAAAACCACAAGGGCTTTTCAACAGGTCGGCTACATGTGTGGGCCAACACGAGGTTCGACCTGTGATTTGAATCTTCCTGGTTGTATGTGGATGTGAGAGATGGTCGTCTTTAATCTTAGCATTAGAGTTCGTGCCAATAAGGGAAATCTTTATGCTAAAAAAAACGTGTAGGCACAAGATGAAGTTCTACCTTTATAAATCTGTCCCTTAAATTACATAGATCACAGGTTTCAGCTTCATATGGGAACTTTGTTTTTATATCAAATGACTCACTCGACTTTTAATAGTATGTCATATATACTTAACTTCGAGCTCTGACAATGACAATGGCAACACCCACCACAGAGCAACAAGTTTGCAACTAATTCTTTGCCTTTTCCTAAGAAATATATGCACTTCGTAGAGTGAAAGTGAACCTAAGCTACCTTGGTACGCCATTTCTGTGGCTTTCCTCTTCTGCTCTGCTTCCTCCTCGTCCTGCTTCTTCTTTCTAGGGAAGATTTAAAAAAAAAAACATTGGGGAAATTCATGTATTACAGCAGCACAAGGGACAGAAGAAAAACGTGAATAAGAGATATTAGAAAACACACATATATATATATATATATATATATATATATATATATATATATATATATATATGTATATATAAATAAAAGAACAGTGTAGAAAACATGTATAGTTGTTGGTTACTGGCAAACAGAGTAAAGTTCTGCTGGCAGCATTCTGCAAGATCATTGTGTGAAACAACTATCATGGTAATCCACCCATTAGGTGAAGTACTATCCCAGAGATAACATGCTTACAGTGTGATCTCTCCCCAAAGCTCTTTCAGCTGTGAGTCCATGTGACCCATCTGTATCAGATCCACCTCCTTCTTCAACTTCCTGTTGTGATTAAAACAAACAAAACAAAAAGGGGTTAAAGTTCAGATCTCAAAGCCATCAAATGTTTTCCCTTTAGGAGTTTACGTACCTGTACTGCTCTTGTGTGTCTCGTATAAGTTTTTTTAACTCTTCTATTCTCTCAGCGGTCAGCCTACGAACGATGACATCTTCAATGGTCTCGACCACCTCACCCTTCTCACCGCGCTTACGCCTGGAACAGGAAAACACAAATTTTGAGTCAACTCTCAAATTATTTTTGAAATGCATAATAATATTGTTTATTTTTTATATCTGCACACAGATGTGTGTGTGCAGATAATACTGACTTAGGGGCTTCAGTAGCTTCCAGCAGTTCTGAATATTGTGAGGCACAGTGCTGAGAAACAGAGAGCAAATTATTCTTATAGGTGAACAGAGGAGATCAATCCAACTGCAGTTACACTCAAAAGACAATGTTCCTGAAGACTTATGGAAATGAAGTGTGAGATAAATTCACAAAAGGAATATTTGTTATGCTCTCACCTTTTGTGAGAACCAGTCTGGTGGACGGCCAGGCTCTGCGAAAGGCTTGATGGCTCTACTTACACTTACCCTGGAACACAGAGAGTCTCCTCAGACTAAACTCAAGCATTAAGCAGATAATCTAACAATAACACACATTTTCAAGCATTTTAAAAATAAAATAAAACAATATTATTTTGTCCTGCGAACTGCCTTGCACTCACCTACTGCCAGTGTTTGAAACAGATTATGAGCACAGAACAAACACCATCAACGGGATCATGGTTAAGACACACAACCTGATATATTCTAGTAGGATGGTTCATTTAGACAAAAATTAGTAATTTTAGGGAAAGCACAAACTGTTTGCAAACACTGATATCTTAAAAGAAATGGTACAAAACCCTCTGAAGATAATTTTCATATAATATGGCTCGTTTTTAGGAGAACTGCAGAAAAATAGTGGTATATAATGATGTTAATACAATTACATTTATATTTACCTAACAAGACCCTTAAATCATTTTACATATCTTCTCCTTACAGCATTTCTCCAACACATTTAAAATATGAATATGAGGTTCCATGGGCAAACTAAATCCCTCTCTCTCACACACACACACGCACACACACACACACACACACACACACACACACACACACACACACACACACACAAAAGTAGCTGAGCATATTTCTTTTTACCAGTTTTGGTCTCCACTCCTCATAACAGAGGAGGCCAGGCACAATTTCTCCCTGACTGACCAGGGCTCCGTCGGCCCCACATTCAGTATCTTGTGTTCTGTTGGGGAAAAAAAAGAAGAAGAATTTATTACATGACTGACTGTTTTTCCTGCTACTTTGTTGCTACTGGCTAACCGAGCTACAGGGTGCCACAAGCCAGTACACTCCTAGTGTACTGGCTTGTCCCAAACCCAGATGAATAACGGAGAGGGGTGCATCAGGGAGAAGATCTGACTTAAAATCATCACCAACCCAATCATGTGGCTCATTAGTAAGATTTGCATATTGGACTGGTCAGGGGCCCACAAACTGCAAGCAGAGCCACTGATGAGTGAAGACAGATTAGAAGAAGGCCAAGGTTAGTGTGTCTAGAGTCAGTAACAGAAAAAATTTGAACGTGGAGCACAGAGCAGGGACTGGGAGAGGGAGATAGCTGACTGATTGGATATGTCCAGAGGAAAGATAATAGATATACTGAACAAAGGACACTGAAGATGGAGCAACAAGAGAGAAAGAAAAGGGAAAGAACAGAGGGACAATTCATGGATGCAGTGGAGGAGGACTATGCAGAGGGTGGTGCGAAGAAGAGGATGTTAGGGTTTGGGTGAGATAGATGCAGAAGATCCACTGTGGTGACCCCTAAAAGGCACAGCTGAAAGAAGCTAACTGAAAACCTGTATTTTAGGGCAAAAGCAATGGCACAAAAAGAGCCACATAAAATATCAGACATTCCGAAACAACTCGGTTAACTTCATTCTGCCACATAAGCTTCCATCCAAATTGCAAAAGCATCTGAGGGTAACCTCAGTAACTGAACATAAAATATATCAGTGGCGATAACCACGAGCTTCACTGATGCTGGTTCGTAATATTCAAGTAAAAAAATATTCATGTTGTAAATGGGGCTTGTGTATACGTGTAGTAGTAGTTCTGCCACATTAGATTTTAACGTTATGGCTTTGTTATTACTAGCAATATTATCTGACTGCGTGTTGGCAATTTTAACTGAGTAAAATCCCAATTACCATTATTTTACCTGAGTGCTATTTTACGGTACTTTCTATCCCTGCTTACTTGGTCAAATACAAAAAAAAAAAAACATGTTTTAAACAAACTAGTATTTTTTTCTAAGAAGAACACTATCATCAGTCACTGATGACGAATCAGTCTCCCTTTTGTTACAAATTCTCTGGCAGCGGACTGTCTCAGGTTTTTTAGTGGTTTGTTTTGTTTTTTTCCCGAAGTACCACATATATAACGGTCCTGTTCCCGTACAGTCAATAAAAACCGTTCAGATCGTAATATGTTAAAAACGTTATTTTACGTTTAAAAATATAAAAAACTAAGGGCAACGGCGTCAAATGAATGATTTAAAAGTCTTTCGTTATTTATCCAAGGTAGCTAGCTAATGCTACACTATTGATATTAGCTTGGGTATGCTAATATTATTATTATCACAGCAAAGCATTCCTCACGTTTACTGGGGCGTGAATATAAGTTAAAACACACAACCCTATCATGAGACGTATCACATACATTTCTAGAAAAAAAACATACGCATTGCTAATATTTAATTTATAGCCTTAGCTTAGCATAGTCGATTAAGGGGGACACATTCGTGAGACACACACACACAGGTAAACACGATGCAACGTTTTAGCAAGGTAAGGGGCTACAGGTTCTGGCTAAAATAATCTAGCTGCAAGGTTTGGAGTTTGTTTGCTATTACTACTGTCTATAAATGACGAGGAAAAACAGAAAGACTTTAAATAAATTACTCACTGCCGATACCGCTCGCCATTGCTTTTGTGACGAGGCCCTGATCACAACTTCCGCCGGACAGGTTTCAACGGAACACACAGTAAAGTCAACCCGAGCGAGCGGAACAAATGGAAATTTGATTAAATAAATAAATAAATAAACGAAGCTTTAAAAAACAGAGAGGGATACTAGGAGCTGTTTCATTACACTTAAGCAGAGCTGGGAAGTAACGAAATGCAAATACTTCGTAACGAAGTGAGTAACGAAGTACAAATACTGTACTGTACTTACGTACAATTATCAGGTATCAGTACTTTACTTGAGTCGTTTTTTTCTGACAACTTTTTAATTATACTCCCTATATTTTTAAACAAATATCTGTACTCTGTACTCCCTACATTTTCAAAATAGGCTCGTAACATTTGTTCCATACCGAGTAGTTAGACATATTCAGACACACATGCAGACCCATGCATCATGCATGGTATAGCACATAACCATGTACATTATACATGGTTCATTCAAAGATCTGCATGGGGTTATGTTAATTTTAAATTGGCCATAGGTGATAATATATTGGTCTTTCACCCTGTGGTAGGATCCACCTTCAAAATGACTAAAAGCCCCAACTTACATCTTATACAATGCAAAATTCTCCTTAGAACACACTGTACAGGACAAAGGTTGTTCCAAATGGGTTTTACACACTCAAACATATGCACCTACTGCAAAGACAATTCTGCTGTTCAGAGGTTCTGGCAGAGGATATGTGAAGACTTATACACATGGTTTAGTTGCTGTATCCAAGCCTCACCTAGCTGTGCATCTTAGGTGGCATAAGTGAACTAGATATGGAAGCAAATACATCACATATACTCCTTACTTCCTTATGCATCACTAAGAAAACACAGTTTCTGTATTAATCAAATCAATATAGAAATTTACTTCTAGATCACATTAGTCTGGAGAGAATGTCTGCCTCCAAAAAATCAACTGGGTGAATTTGTTTCTCTCTGGTCCCCACTGATCAATTCCATTACTTAGTGAGGGTGGTTGACTGTAGATTGTAGTCTTGTTTCCTTGTATGCCTTATAGGCGGATGAGGGTGGTCTCTGGGACTATGGGTGTCCGGGGGCTTCCTGGGGCCTGGGAGCAGCATTTGCTGTTTTGGAATGTCTGGGTGTTTGCCTCAGTTGGCGGTGGGGGACTGGGGTGGGTGCTGACTAATGGTCTTGGGATGTGGGGCCTTGGGTGCTTGTGGTGGCAGGTGCTGGCCCCCAGCCAGGAGGTTGGTCTCTTCTGGGCGAGTCCAGGTGTGGGGCCTGGGACTCTGGTGCCCGGGTTGACCTGTTCTCTGCCTGGTGTCTCATGGGTGCCCCCAGCCCATTGGGTGGGGTCTACATCCAGGTGAAGGAGCAAACGATGCTGGTGATGAGCAGTGCAGGTGCAGATGAGCTCTACTTTGCAGCAGTACTGGGTGTTTGTGTCGCGTCCTCCTCCACCATCAATTTTAACAGCACTCTAGTTTCTCATCCTGTACACTTTATACACACACCCAACACAGCACCTTCAACACTGAGTGGAGGGGGGAGGGGGCATCTTCCTACACACCTGTTTCACACACCCTGCCTGCGATGGGGGTCTACAGGCAGGTGGTGGGGCACTCTGACTGTGTCCCTGTACGCTGCTGGTTTCGGGAAGTGTCTGCTCACCTTGGAGGATGGGGTTAATGTGTGTGCATGTGTGTCTTTCTGTGTTATTAGTGGGTGGGTGTGTGGGTTAATGTGAGAGAGTGAGTGAGCCATGAACAAATAGCCGGGCCACAGTCTGGGGCTTGTTGAGCTTTGGCCCCTATGGGACATGGTCATGGAGGAGTGGGGTTCCCCCTCCCTGGGATGTGGGTACTTGTGTGGCTGGATGTTCTGGTGTGGTCTGGGGTGGCTTGGACTGCTTCTGTGTTGGGAGGAGGGTGTTCAGCCCGGTGCCTGGGACCCTGTTCTCAGCTCACACCAGGGTGGCCAGCCTCTAGTGAAGCCTGTTGCCTCTGGTCTTCTGGTCTTCTCACCCTTTGGCCATGGGCGCCCCATCTAGGGCCTCCCTCCTCCTGCTGGGATGGACGCGCAGATGTTGCCTTCTGCATCTATCTCCCTCTGCCCCTGGCTCCACCCTCATTTTTAAGTATTATTCGTGACAAAGACATACACACAAGGAAAACCGGACAGTGGACACAAGACCATCACTATACAGCGTCATCTCGTTTCCTTTCAGGTATGATGCCTATATATAAGGGGCTCAGGATATTCTCTAAATAAAGGACGGCAATTTATATTTTCTCTATAATCTTTATCTTTGATTCATAATTTCTAAAAATCCCAATATATTGTAAACAGGTTCTTGATAGAACCCCTCAATTCATCCACTGCCTGAAAAATAACTTCAAGTCAGCTTCCTCCTGATTGGCTGTTTCCCATAATATGGTTTGAACAGCTGGAGGTGGACCTTCTGTTGTGCCCTTAAAAACATTTCAAATTAGGGTCAAACACACATTTATTAGAAAGGACAATTAAACACGAGTGCTTATGTTCATAGCTTGTTGCCATATTTCTAAATAATGACAGTATCCCATAATCCCCTGCCCCATGTGTGCACGCATCATGCAATGTAAACAGTAGAAAGCTACTTTTGGCTGCTTCCTTGTTGCATGGGGTCACCACAGCTTTGCATGATCGACTTGGCAGTTATCAAGCCGGATGGCCTTCCTGACATAAATGAAAGGGGATTTGGATCTGCAGCAATCTTCATCCGACCAAGCAACTGTAAACCACAACACTATGCATGCATTAATGTAAACGGTGACCACAAGCAATTAAAATATAAGAAGCAAACAGTCACACCACATTTAAATATTGGCAGTCTTTATTTCAACAAGACTAAAAATGTTGTTTAATATACATTTTCTCTTACACTTTAACATCTATCTCATCTTGTTTTCCATAACATTTAGGAGATACTCTGAGAAGTAGAAATCTGGTGTACTTGTAGGGCCTCTTTTAGAGACATCTAAAACCGCTGCTTTTTATTTACACTTTTTTCCTCCACTCTTTTCAGTCACTCACTCCCTCCCTCCTCAGAGAGAGAGTACTTTCTGTTCTTGTGGGCCAAAGGCATACATGGAAAGGTTTCAACAACAGTCCAACTTTAAAAGACAAGACTGAACTCGCTCTGTGGACCGAATGGACGTCTTCCAGCAGCTGGACCAACTCCTGCCAGCTGGAAACATTGCTGCCCTGGCCTGCAAGCACAGACATTTTTGTCACCATCGTCAGCCTAAAACATTTCTTCCGTCTCTCCAAAGGTCGGGCTTCTTCACATTCGACACAACTCCTCCCACATGACACGAACACGTGCACGAGCCCTTGTGGAAATGTTGGTGGAACACAAGGGAGAAAAAACAGTAACCTAGAATTAAACTGGTCACCTGCAGAAGTAATGCCAAATCGAGCTGCTTAAGCACAGCTTCGTGATTTTAAATTAAGGCTTCAGTATTTCATACGGGTTGCATAGAGGTTTCATCAAATCCTTCAAGGTCAGATCTTGATACGACGTCCTCGTCTGATGATTGTGGATGTAACCTGATAACCTGTCCCGTAAGCTCAAGATCAACCCGTTAATGTCAAAGCCAGACAAGACAAGATGCAAAGGTATAAACTCCCATCTAATCGTTTCATCCGTGCAGACTCGCATTAAAGCTCCAAATCTTTTCATTATACTTTTACAAAAATGTATATTTTTCTCCACACTGAAACATTGTAGATGTTGCATTTTTGATAACCTGTAAGTTCTAAATGCATGTTTGAAATACATGGAATACATTAGTGCAGCGATGCTGCATGAGTCGGCATCATTGTAGAGATGAAATGTCCAGGTAATGCAACTTAACAGACCCGATTATCAAATGAAAAGCTCCAAGAAGAAAACTTACATTGTGCTTGTCAGCTGGTAACAATATACTCAAAACACCTTTCAGGGAATCTGAGCAGATAGATCATAAATCATCATCAACAGCTACTTTCTTTTCTTTTCCAAAAAACAAACAAACAAAACCTTAAGAAGATGCTAGTAATGTACCAAACATATAAAAAAAATAATCAGGCACCTTTCATTGCATTAATTTTGGTAGTAATTGTGAAAACACTTAACTTTGAGTTGAAATGATGAGAACCGTTCAGAATGAGTCCATTTACACTGACACAGGCCATTTATCGAGGTACAAGCGTGTACTGTGGGACGTGAACGTGGGCCAGAAAAACAGGCCCCAAAACCTGTGCACACTGACCAGAGCGCCCCCCTTATCTGTGCACACTGACCTCTTCCACCACCTACAACTACCAGTAAAATCCACTGTAGTACCTAATATATATCTTCATACCAAAAAAAGCTAAAAATCTCAACACCTCCTCAACATAAAACCCTGTATTAAAATAATCTTTTCTAGATTTCCATTTGATTAAAACACTGACGTTTGTTCCTCTTGTCTTGTTTAATTAAAAAGCTCCAAAAACGTGCATGTTGCCCTCTTTTCTTTCCAAACGTTAAGACTGTATAGAGTCAGATCTTCTGTGCCGAACTGAGCTTACAGTACCAAAAAAAAAAAAAAAAAAAAAAGGGCATTTGGGACATGTCAGCTTTGCCTTCTTGGGGGTTTAATGGCAGGGGACATCAGCCCTGCACATATCTAACTCTATCAGACACTCTCAACCTCATCGTCTAGATTGCATTGACTCAGTAAGCACGAGGTATGACCTTACTATTGAACTGTTTAAGCTGAAAGAAGTTCAATGAAATAATAATGAGGAAATTAAAGTTAAGATGCGAAAATGCTCACAGCAAACGTACGTGTGTGTGTTAGGGGCTTGCAGAGCGCCCCGCAGACTCTTCCACAGAACGACGCCATCTTCTGGTCAAACATGAGCACCTGTGCTGTAAACTCTCACTGCATTTCTGAGACGAGCTGCCTCCAAAGCAAACCGAACAAAACAAGTCTCAAAAAGCTTCAGAATTTCTCACCTTTCTAAAAGTATAAATGCACACAGGCACAAATATTCACAGTATGCACTTTTATAATGTGCAAAAAAATAAAAAAGCTTTGAATTAGTAACAAGACAGCATCACGTGGGTTCTGTTTCTATTAGTCGTGTTTTCTGACTGATAGAAAAACCAGCCTCAGAAATTTAAAGATGTGTCCCAACACAGGCACTCAGAGATTGACCCAATATCTTTCTTAATGCTTAAATGTCAGATGTCAGTCATCGAAGAAGGCACAAAGTTAATCATGAGATTAAACTGCCAAAATAAGTGTGAAATTCTGCAAGCACAACCAAAAAGTAGCTCAGAGAGAGCTGTTGGAGGACAGGTTTATCTGGGCGACAAAGCTGGATCTCTTGGGAAGAAAAATCATACTGCTGTACACTGATGTCTTTAACAACATATGAACAAATAGTTAATAGTGAGGTTATTGTAATATTAAGAAGTTTCTTCCCCTCCCACCCCAACGGTGGACAGTCCAATGTCCTGAAGGCAGTCTTTTTTTGTTTTTTAAAGTCTCTCTGACAGTTTTCCCCTTCGTGCTGTTGCTCCTGGTCGTTCTCTTCCCTCTCCCTGCCCAGCCACTTTTATCTCAAGTGGGGAGCTAACAGGGCCAGGGCGAGCCCGCAGAGCGCCAGCGCCATGCTTCCCCGTGAGGTGACCCCAGCTGAGTTATTGCTTTGCACTGGATTAACCCGTGGTGATCCAGCCGCTGCACTTCCACCCACTGCTTTTCCACCCGCTGCTTTTCCACCCCCTTCTTTATCAGACGTTGGTGGAACAGAGAAGTATATGTCGCAGTTAGGACCATCGCAACCGCTGCCGCTCTCATCTCCGCTGCCGTCATCATCTAGGGGGCAACAAAAGACAAGCAGGTGAGACATGTGCAGCTAGGAAACCGAGTTGCAAAAGCTGTGAAGCTCATTAACCGCTCTCACCGCTCTCTGCAGTAATGTCGATGCCGCTGTGTGCAGCTTTGAGCCGGCTCGTCATTTCCTTCAAAACTGCTATCTGACTGCGGATGACGGTGTCTGGTTTTGTTATGTCCACGTCCACGTCCGGGTTTGATATCTGATTGGCCAGCCCGCTGCCAATGACATCTGATTCGTACCTAGTGGAGTCAAGTCCGGCGTTAGACTTTAATTTCAATCATTTACAAGCAACGCGGTAAAATTTAGACTCTCTTTGTGAAGTCTGCGCCTCTCACCTGCTTTTCGCTGTACCATTCCAGCACTCATCACCCGCTGCAATCCCCTCGCTTACACACACAGTCTCTGGCAACGTGGACCAGAACTTTTTGGCATGCTTCAATTTCTTTTTTACTTCACTTGTCTGTTTAGAACACACAAAAGGAAAAAGGTCAAACCAATTACTCAGAGTAAATGTGATATTCGCTTCTTTGCCTTCTTAGTCCTCACCAGTCGATCTAAACTGGTTCCAGCAGCAGTCGTGGGTCTTGCTTCAGGACTGTAAGGGCGGAAGCGGCTGGTAAAGGTGGAGTCTTTGACGGAACGTTTGGAACGAAAGGCAGTGCTTGTTTTGGGCATCCCACATCCTTGGAAAACCTGTTAGAGGAGGAAGAAGAATACAGAAATGTTTTACAGATGAAGACTAAATGATTAGCCACCCTGTGAAATGTTACGTTTTGGTCAAAAATGTCCCGAGTGCTTTTTTAACAAAAGAAGGGATTTTCAACACAGCATTTCTAAACATACTAGTTTTCTTCAGAAAGCATAAATTATTTCAATTTGCCCACAATATAAGAATTATTTCAGACAAAAAAAAAAACAAATTGACCAGGGTCAGAGTCATTGTCCCCATGGAAAACTGAGCCATAGACACACAGTACAGAACACGCCCGGCAGCAGTGGGAAGCAAAAGACTCTAGAAAGAAAAATGGTGAGAGAACGACTGCCAAGACACCCGTGAATGACTTAGCCAAGTTTGAAATTGTAGTCTCAACGGAGACGATCACTATAGACCTGCACAGGAATGAGCGGCGAGGTTAGAGACCAGGAAAAACTTCTGCAGAAGACACGCCTTCAAGCCAGACTGAGGTATGCCAAGAACGACCTGGAGACAAATAATCCACACTAGAAGAGCGTCATCTGGTCAGAGGAGATAAAACTACAGCTCTTTGTCCACAGACACTTTGCTGATGTTTAGAGAAAAAGGGAGAATTCTACAACTCAAAGGACACTGTCCCCACAGTGAAGCACGGTGGTGGGAGGATCCTGATGTGGGGATGCTTCAGTGTCTGGAACTGGGAATCTTAGCAAGGTGGAAAGAATCATGAAGAAAGAAGTTTATGTGAAGATTTTAAAAGAAAACCTCGAGCAGTCAGAAACAAACCTGGGTCTGGGTCGTCTCTTTATCTTCAAACACAACAACGACCTAAAATATGTCACTCCTGGTGAAGAACTACCTCCAGAAGACCGAAGTGAACGTTACTGACCAGTCGGTGCAAAGCCCTGAATTGAATCCCACCGAAAATGGGAGGAGCTTCAGAGACTCTCCAAAGAAGAATGAGCTGGGATTGTTCAGGAGACGTGTTTGAGACATGCTGAAAACAGGCTGTTATCCAGCAAAAAGAGTAAAAGACTGACTGTTAGCATAGAGGAGGTAATTATTTTGACCCTGGTAGTTTTTGTGAAATAATTTTGTTTCTATGTGCAAAGTACAAATAATCTAAGCATCCAAAATAAAACAAGGATGTTTGGACGAGCTGTGCTAAAAAAATTCCTTCCTCTGCACTTGGAAGGGAGGGCTAATAATTCCATCCTCATCTGTTTTTATTTAGTTTAATTTGAAAGGCGCTGAAATGAGACTGACCTTCTGCGACACCTGCATGCTGTTCTCCTGCATGTTCATGATGGCCTCTGAAATCTTCACATCAATTGGATCCATGACAGACTCGAAATTAAAGGGACCTTCGAGCCTCTCGGCGAGACTATGCATGGCATCTGAAAACCAAAACATAAGTTGACATCAACACAGGGGAAAGCAGTTACAAGCTCCTACCACTAGGGAGAAGCACTCGCATGAGGGTGAGACATTTTTAATCAGTGAGATGAGCCATTAGTGTAGGGTAGGATAAAGCTGCAGCACAGCAAGGGGGCAACAGAAACCAGACGCCTCTGCAGACCGCAGCGGTGTCAGCAGCCAGAGATAGACACATGTAACGGTGATATAGTCAGAAACCATGTTTCTGGTCACAAGAATCCATCATGCAGGATAAATATAAAGCACACAGTGAAGAACTGTGGATGCGTGCACCACCCTGAGTGTAATGTAACTGATCTGGGTCTGTTTGTACACAGCACAAGACTGCATTCATTCCAAGGGTCACCACATGTACAGCCCCTCCCTCCCCCTTTTCTTAAACAACCTACTAAAGAATGAAGAACATGTTTGTACATGGTTTTCAACAATAAAAACTGTTCCCATGTTAAATGTTTTTCTTCCAAAGCTGAACTGCAGTTTGCCTCCTTTATTTACCCCGAGTCTGTCATACCACAAATCCCATCGCCACTCTGGTTTCATGCTCACAAGGAGAGTAAGGGGTGCACGCTTAGATAAGAAAGTCGATGAAACTAATGATCTTTGAAGAAATATGAGTAAGTGGCAATGAACCCAGGAGCAGGACGCTGCATAAATATACTCTGTTGCCAAATTAAACACTTTCAGCTATTATGGTTATAAGGCGGTGTAATCACGGGCAGGTTTCTGTTAAACAGTGGCTGCTGAAGGTGCCCTTGTTCGCATGTCGTCTGCTTACCGAGGAAGTTGTTCCACTCCGTGTCCAAGTCTGCCTGGTTAGCCAAACAGCCACGCATCACATTCAGACAGTAATTCTGGCAGGGTTTCAGGGCTACTTGGCCCGAGCAGTAGGGACAGTACAACATCTTCATAGCCGCTCGCACACAGCTGGGAGAGGCGCTGACCTGGAGTAGGCAGAGGGCAGTTAGTGGGCCGTTTTCATTACATCATAGCCGAAGCACTCATTCGACACCACCAGAGAGACATTCTCATACTCTGAAAAAGCATGACCATTAATTGCATAAGCCAAATCCACAAAGCAGTTTAATCTAATCGCCAATGAATCACTCAGTACAGTGGAAAAACAAGTCATACCAGAACAGTCAGAGTGGTTTATGTTACCAGACAGAGAGAAAGAGAACCACAGATAGTTTTTCATCAGAGATGTGCACTCAGAACCGGAGCAGGGAGGGATGGACAGGACTTCAAGGAAAACAAGTCTCGTTCTCGGCTGTTAGTTTCTCTCTTTGCTAAAACTGTGCTCCGTCACTTACCGTGGAAACTTTATTGGCCACCTCAGGCATGAGCGCCAGGCCACGCACAAAGGTGCGCGCGGCGATAAAGGACCTCGTTAACTGGATGCGGAGCTTGCGGGGCACGTCGCCGAACGGCTGCAGCTCCTCCGTATGTCGGCTGACGCACTCCATGTAGGTGTCGCTGAACTCGTACTGCACGTTGACCAGCCGGAACATCCTCTCCAGAAGGTCGGCCCAGAAGTCCGACAGCATGGAGTCCAAGTTGACGGCAGCGCTGCCGGACGCGTAGTACTGGGTCAGGGACTGGAAGAAGTTCTTGAAAAGTTCCGAGTTCTGCACGTACATCATCCCGTATGTTTTCACAAACATGCTGTCCAGCGAAATCTCTGCGTTTTTCAAAAGCTCGCGGAAAAACTCTGTGGAGATGTGAAAGAAAGGCCGGGTTAGTCTACAGCCTGTGGGCGCCAAAGAGCAAGAACAAACAGTGTCAGATTGTTTATATTTAAGTGTCTACAGGGAAGAGTTCAAGATGTCACGAAGAGAACATCTAGACGAGCTCAGGACTAAAGTTATGACTATCTGCCCAGTTTGACTTTTCCTGTTTTTTGTGACATTTTGAACTTACTGTTGTGTTCCTCTCTCAACATTTTAAAGCACTTTAGAAGCCCAAGTTTGCTTTCAGTACATTAAAAATCTTGCTGCCACCATTTGAAATCAGACTCACGTTACTCCACTTCACCTGTGCCCCATGTCCTGACGCTTAGAACGAGCTTAAGCATAAAATCTTTAATGAAAGGCAAAAGGAATGTGTTAGGGGACAGTTGGAGACGAGGGGGTGAGCGCGGAGCATCAGCAGAGATGTCTCTCCACATCAGTGTGCTTCAGACTGACCACCATCAATGGCAGTTTTCTGTTGTCACATTCCATTCGCCTTCCTTTCTGCCAGCTTCTCTTGGACTGTCCTTCAGAGGCATTTTCAATAGGATTACGGAATAATGCGACCCCACAACCACCAGCAGCAGCCCCTCCCAGCTACCGTATATGGACCTGTATGCACCCCCCTCCCACTACTATCCTACCAGCCCTGCATCTGCCTCCCTCCCCTACTTTCACTTCATCAGTTCCTTCAGAGAGCTCTCTTCACTAGAGATGAGGAACAATGACCTACTTCATCCTGAGGAATGTCCATCACCCCCCCTTACCACCCCCCAAATAATCCAAGCCCCTTCTCCCAGACCCCCACACCACCCTCCTTGCCCAACTTTCTTAATCTGAATAAAATGAGAATTCCACAGAGCCTCTGAAACATGTTTCACCTTCAGTCTCACACACACTCGCCCTTTTTATCCATTATCTGTGCCCCCCACCCCACCCCACCCCCCTCTTACAGAACTTCTGTCCCGCTGCAGTTTCTCGGGGTGCCCACTGTGTGGCTTTGAAATGTAAAGTTCCCATGCTCTCGCAGGGGGAGTCACTAAATGCTCTCTGCTACCAGTACACACACAAACACACTCTTGCACATTCACACTCACACAGAGGACCCGAGTAGTGCTGTCACTTCCACTTCAGACTGACACACTAAAAAGAAAAAATGAGATAGAGGAGGGGTAAGGGTGGCTTGGGGCGGGTTAAGTTGAGGGCTTTTTTTTTTTTTTTTAAAGAACTCCAAATCCCTACTGTGTCGCCAAGGATACCGGAAACACTGCAGCCCCTCCATTTACCTCCTCGCCATCACAAGTGCACGCGCACACACAGACACACACAGAGCCAGGGGAGAGGGCACCAAGTTCCACGCTCCATTGACAGAGATTAAAACAAAATGGTCCACCCCCACCCCTGGAATGTCATAGTAGCCACACTGACATGAAAGTCAGTGAAAGGAGACTGAGGAGGTGAAGAAGAGGAGGAGGAGGAGGAGGAGGTGGTGGTGGGAGAGGCATGAAGCACGAGGACAACCCTAAACTTCTCCATTTCCTTTCTACAGTTAATTAGAGGAGTAATTCCTAAATGCTAAACAGATAAGCCCCATTATGCGTTTGGACAAACCGACGGGTTTTTAAAAAGGGTGTGTGAGGGGTGGTGGCACAGTGGGGGCAGGGGTGGTGGGGATACGGAGGCTCTCTGGCCCGAGCTGAGGGGTCCAAGTATGAGCAGCATTACTCAGGCATCTTGCATTGTCATTAAAAACAATTTATGACACGCAGTCGTCTGCCAACGGGCCGAGGAGCTGAACGCTCCCTCTGGATTTCCCCATTAAAAATGTACCTGTCATTCAGCCAATGGTCTGAGAGAATCTGGGTGAAAGGTTACACATGCGAGTGTCAGCTGTAGGGAAATGTAAGGAAAAGGACGACTCCTGCTCGACTATCTGTCTTTTCCTTCCTGCACGCTCCCCCCCACCTTGTCACCGTTCCAACATGCTGCAGAGAAAGCGCTAAATTACGAACAGCGATCCTGGGCCCACTCCATCACAGGAACAGAGGAACTGACCGATCTCCTCCCACTTCCTCTTCCAAAAACTCCCCCTGCCACTTTTCCCTCCACCACAACACCACCCACTAGTGTCCCAATAAACTATGCTCCTCCCAATCCCAGCCCAGGCGGTAATTGCATCCTATTTGTGCCAATTAGTCGCCGAGCTTCTCCCTTTTCTTATGGTATGGGATTCTGTCCCTCCTGCTGCTGAGCTCGGTGCTCAGATGGATGTCGCTTGTATGTGTCTGGAGGCAATGGGGCCATAATCCAAGTGCTTAATTCCCAGACATGGAGTTGCTCTGCTGGACAGGGTCACTGCAGCAGGACAGGCTGGGGTCAGGATAAACACGCAGCGACGAGACACACAGAGAAAGAGAGAACTATTTCTGGCTCTGGTCTAAATTGGCCATGACTCCTCGCTCCAGGCGCATGATGAGAGCCTGCCTAATCACATACACTACTTCCTGAGTTTGTTAGTACGCGAGCGAACGCTGCGTTCATCTTCATGTGCAGCTGCAGCTGCGTTTGTGCACATGTGCACACTCCTTGTGATAAGATAAGATAAGATAAGATGATCTTTATTAGTCCCACAGGTGGGAAACAAAGCCGCTGCTGTCATTTGTCTGCAACAGTAAGCAGACCAATGAGCACTTCCTGTTCCCATTTCACCAGTTGTAAGCGCTTCCTTCAGTGGTGTCTTGGTGTGACAAAAGGAAATAACAGGCCGGCAACCTGAGCCCGTCACCACATTTGATGTGAGAGAGAGAGGGCCTGGCGGTTTAGGTAGAAGAGAGCACAGCAGGGTTTCGTAAAGAGATCCCACATCTAACGGTTGATAGACGGCAGCAACCTGCCTACAGTGATGATGAGGAGAGAGCACACAGGGAAGAGGTTCACGGTCATCCGTAGAGCTGTGCCCTTCTGATAAACTGGACGTTCTTTTTGGGCGTTGCCAAGCTTTAGAATTTTTGCGCAAGCCAGTTGTTATGACTCCGTTACAAAAACACTTTGTGTTGAATAATAGCGGAAAAATTCCTAAACAAAACAATATTTATGCAATAGTTGATCGGTGGTGCTCTGGATGGATAAACTTGACATAAAGAGCCGAAGCCACAATTGTTCAGAAAGATTTTTTTACAAAATTGTGGTTCTGGTATCAGTTCCTCTAAAATCAAACACTGTGAACACCATTTTAGTCTCAACGTTTCACTCTAAAGTTGAAGCCTTTTACGGAAACAACTTCTTGACTTGTCTTCATTTGCTCGCACGCATCTCGGGTGTTGTTTTTAAACTTGGTTTGTGGTCGTTACCTAAATGTGACACTGACATTTCCGAAGCTGACCATTTGTTACAGGCCGTTTTTGTATTTTATGGATGAGATGATTAAACGGGAAAATAATAATTTATAGATTTCTCAGTAATGAGAACAGCCCTTAATATTGCCACTAAGCACCAGATGAGTTGTGCAAGACAAACAGGGTGGAGGACATGCATGCGTGAGAACTGAGTGCAGTGAATCACAAGCAGCACTTGGACACAGTGAAGAGAGATGGAAGGAGAAAGAGCAGCAAAGAGAGGGGTTTTTGGGAGAGTGAGGCATGAGATGGGGACAAAGGGCAGTAAGAAAAGAGAAAAAGAGGGGCGGGACAGCTCGAGCAGCCACTGCATTCCGACACGTCACATTCTTCTTCACATCTGGCTGCAATACACACGCTCCCTGTTACTCACCATCCCTCGCTGCCTTTCACAGACACATAAGATCTGACCCACATGTGCGCACACCAACGCAGAGCTATGCACATAACCTCCTTTAACAAGCAAGATTCCAATACACCGGGAAACTAAAAATCTTCTTTCTTCCCATTTTTTCGCCCACTCAGCCTGTTTGGGATCCTCATCCTCCCCTCTATCTTATCATCGCAGGGCTGCAGTGGCGGCATGGTTCGGTGGTTGAAGGTATTCAGAGCTGCCCTGCTTCCTCTGTGAGTCAGCACTGTTGCATGTTCCCATGCGCTCTGGCCCTCAGCAGGGGAAACCTGATCCCAATATTTACAGGCATACACACATGTGCTCACACACAGAGGAACAGGAAGTATAGCGACGACTAAATCTGAAGATGTGTGTGGTCCGTCTGGAAGCATGCGCGTCTCTCTGGAGAAAGGGAAGCCTGTATTTCTTTTATTTTTTTTACATTTCTTTCAGGGGGATGAATGAGATGCGAGGGGGGACGATGAGACAGGGAGCAGAGACATTGGGAGACAGGTGGACAGGCCAGAAGACACAGACTGGCTGTCTCAGCTATGGGCAGTGTGCTGGCAGGTGGGAGTGTCCATCAAAAGGGGAAAAAAAAATTAAAAAAAATAAAAGTGTAGCACAAATGCTGCGATGAGGAAACCAAGGCCAGCCTTACAACATAACCTGAAAAGCTGCATGTGTTTGTGAGCCAGTGTGTTTGCTTACTGTCAAAGTGGTCATGCCTCTGTTTGAAGGTGGATTGTAGGCTGGTGCTAAGCTTGGAGACGGGAGCTTTGATCTCCGTGTGGCTCTGCTGGCTTAGCTTCTCCTCCATCTCCACAGTGCAGCAGGAGTAGCCCTGCGGACACACTTTCAGGTGGCCTCCTGGAACAGATGAGGGAGAACGTGCGTTAAAATTCCACATCATCTGGGAAACATACGAGTCAACGCAAATTAATTTGAGCGACAAGCACAAGTCCTGACTTGAAATAGAAACATAATTATTTGAGTTTTCAATAATATGAATGCAGATCAGTCATTGATTTCTTCCCTGGGATTCAGACCTTGTGCTGAGAAATAACAGGTTCACCTCTCACCAAATCAAACGCACCCTGGCTGTTAAAGCCCCCTTAAATGCACTTAATTGCAGCTCAGAGGAGCCTTTAGCTGGCCGCTTTATAGAGCCCCGCTCTTATCCCGACACTCCCCTGTTTAGATGGATAGTTCAGTGCCGAAGCTTTCTCTGAGTGCTGTCCCTCCTAAACAGTGTTTAAGAGGAAACGATTAACTTTTCGCCCACTCTGCAGGTGAGCACGCTGACGTCAACCACAAGCACATAAATGGAGATAAACATATGCATCCTTATCAGCTGTGTATATATGCATAAGATTTCCATCAAGAGTGAGTGCCAAGTGATGCCTTCTTCAAGGCTCGTTATACTAGACAAGTGGTGTTTTTCTCCCCTTGAATCTCAGCGCAAACAGCTGGGGTACAAAACTGACTGACATGGCTCTGAAAGATCGACTCGATTAAAAACAAAAACAAAACAGCAGCCTGTTCATCTCCTCTGTTAAAAGCCAAATACTGTGTTTGACAAAACGCGAACTGTCAAAAGTCAGTTTACCATCCAATTAAAAGGAGGGTCAGGGGAGGACGTATGCAAAGCCGCAGCTGCAATAATGTTTTGTTTTAAATGTAGCTGTTGGAATCTGGGAGAACACAGGGATCCTTTCACTGGATCCCAGCACCAGCAGCCAGTTTAGTTTTCCCCACCAGCTTGTGCTGAACACGTTCCTGCTACTTGCAGGACTAGCATGTCATTCATGGACTGAAGCTTTGGGATTATCAGCCACACTCATTTTAAAAAAACAAAAAAAACAAAAAAACCCATAAAAATCCTGCATTAGCGTTTTCAGATTTCACCAAGTTCCCACATTACTGACACACTATTATTACTTGGTACCCTCACAGTTATTCAACACAGTTATTCCTGGTTTATACACTTATTTTATGACAAGTTGAGACTTTTCAACATTAAAAAAAAACCAAACTCTTTACTTCCTTTAAGTGACACTGAAAGAACCGTACGTAAACCACGTCTGGCCATTTCATTCACTGACATGTCCTGAATAAACCTGGCAAAGCTACCTTAAGCTCATCTTTTGTTCCCGTCACTTTCAGCGCTGATAATCAGTTATTATTCGCTTCCTTGTGTTACTCGTTTTTGTTACACTCAGGGAAGCCGCTCTGCTGCAGTTGAGGTTCTGCCTGTTGAAACTGGTTTGATTACATTAAAATCAAAGCATATGACTGGGATTTTTTCCCCCGCCTTGTGTTATCTTCAAATGTTTAATGCGTTGCTATGACAACCCTGACAATGTGGATGTGTTTCTCTGTGACATCTCGAGGCTGCTTTCATTACTGCTGTAAATGTAATAGAAGACGCCCATTGAATTCTATTAGCAAACAGGGCCCGACTTTTGGTGATTTTTCTTGGTAGCACAGCATAAAAAGATTGTAAACACACACACAGACACAGAGTTTTGCTTCAGCACAGTGAATCAAACATATCATAGTTCCCAGCATGTCTGAATAAGCACCTAGAACTTAAAAATAATGAAACCTAAGGGTCAGAAATGACTCTCAGCAGTGCAATCGTCTAAACAGGGCACCAGAGGGAGGGATGCACCCTGGCGCCATAAACTGGACCCCTCTGTCTGGGATCGAGTCCAAATAAGCCTCAAGTCACCCCTTCTCCTCAAACTCATCCCCCTTGTTCCTTTACACATATGCACCTACCTCTCACACATACCCAAGCACAGTTGGCAGCCCATACCTAAACATATTCACACATCACCGCTCAACACATGGCTCTTTGTATGAGGAGCCTGATTGGAGGTGCGCAGACACACACACACGCAGGCTGAACTTTTAGGTGAAACAGCCATCCAGTCTCTCCTCAAGCAGGGCCCCCTGCTTGCCCACAGCACAGGCGTACAATCAAAAGGGCTATATCCATGTGGAAAATAGCCGTAGTTACCAAAGTACACAAATAAAAGTGAGATGGTCAATATTTCACAGGAATGTCTGTACAAATGTCACATTGTTAGCTCAAAGGATTAGGTCTCTGAAAACTGAAGAATCTTAGCTAATGCATACTTTGTGAAAACATTTTGGCAGCCAATTGCTCAAACCGCTGGGAGAGAAACGGCACCCGCTGGAACAAAAAGAGTGCGCAGCGAACATGAACAGTTAGAGCTTATAAAAATCAACATCCCACTGACATGTTTCTGCCTCACCATTGCAGGAAAAAAAAAGGAAAAAGCTTTGTCAGTTGATGCATCAGTCACTTCTCTACCAGCACTGGCATGAATAGTCTTTGTGCGACGAGTTGCCTGATGGAGTTCCTTTGAGGGGCCTCTGTCACCCCCTCCAGTTTCCCCAAGTACTTTAAGATGTAATAAGACACAGTGACAGAACATTGTTCAAGTGTCACTTAGAAGAGGAAAACTGCAATTTATGGCAGGGAAAACGAGAGAGTAGCATCTTGTAAACAAACATGCGACTGTGTCGTGGCATTCATGGGCTCTTTGCTGCCTCTCTGGCCTTTCCTTTGTGGCTGTTGAGGGGGGGTGACCACCATCCCCTCTAAATGGCTCATAAAATAAGTCACTTCCCTTTGACATTGTCCTGCCTCTCAAACTTTGTTCTCAGAGGAAGGATGGTGGGGGAGGTGAAAACGCCTTACAGACAAAAACCAGATTAGACACCTCGCCACCCCCTCTGCCTGCCATCATGTGCCCCTGAACCAGACGGACCTCAAAGTGCCCCCCGCTGCCGCCTCGCCCGCCACCACCCTGCAGGCTTAACCAGCGAGGTCAGGGGTTAACAGCGACTCCTCTGAGAGAGGTCCTGTCCTCTGACCCCTCCCCTCCCTCCCTGTCCGCTAGCCAGCACATCCACCACACACACAGTTAGTCATGCCTCAAACCCCAATCACTCCAATAATCCCCCCCAAACAAAAATTTTAAAAAACCCCACAAGTACAGGCAATTAAGAGACACAGAAACAGACAAAATATAAATAGGACGACTTAACAGTCACACACTACAATCGTTAAAACTGCAAAGAGAGGTGTGCAGGAGGCCACAGGGTACAGCATGTCACGAACCATACACAGTCACTAATTGGAGCCTAGTCATCTGTGACTGAACCATAACACCGAGCTTTCACACGACCATCAACATTTGTAAATAATTAAAATGATAAATGCAGCTTAAAGCTCATGTATATACACAAACACACACTTCAATCCCAGTGGAATGCAGGTCGTTTGAGATGGCGAAAGCTGGGAAATCTCACTTCGAAACACGAAAAATGTGCGGGCGCCTTCCAAATCGCTCTGATTTATGTGTGAATGTTCAATATATAAAACAAAAGATTCAAACATTCCCAGCCAAGTGAAGTACGAGAAAGAAAAAAGAAAAGCAACACCCGTGAATGCAAAGGTTCACTATTAATTCACATATTATGCTCTGTGGTGTAACATATAAAAGGGAGAGTGCTGCTAGTCTGCTGAGCGTTACTCACACACAGAGTTGTAAATTTGCACACCCTGCAGCCATAACATTCTCCTCTCGCTTCTCACCTCTGTCTGCGGTGCAATTTTCCCGAGGGGGTTAAGGGATTGGTGCCATTTGTTGGGCAACTTTCTTTTCTTGCTCCACATCCTGTCAGGCACAATCACGTGAACCAAACCTGTGGTGGAGCAGGTCGACGTCACCGCTCATTTAAAAAAAAAGGTGTGATATTTTACGCACAAGTATGACGTTAAGGGCAGAATAAATTGTGGACTGATTTAATGTGGAGAAAGAGATGAAAGGATAAGCAAACAGCTGCGCATGTTGCTTCCAAAAACATAAAATCATAGCATTTCCCCCCTCCAAGTCATTCCCTTCTTAGATTCTTTCCTGTTGCAACATGTTGTCAAATCAGCCCATTCTTTTTGTCTCCCTCTCTTCCTCCCTTTCATCTCCAAGAAGCCTAAAGTTGTCGTCTGTATCCGGGTTTTGAGAAATCCTTTGACTCATTCGTTCATTCGTCACTGATCCATTAGTTTTCTCAGCCTGTAATGCAATGTTCGAAAGAATTCTAATAATTCTGCGCTTAATGCAGAACTAAATAAATCAGTACAGACTAAAAAAATGCTTCGCTTTTAAAGTCAGCTTTCCCTAATTACTTTGGGAAGCGAGCATTTTGAAATTACACCCTCACAGCTATGCAAAATGATGGAATGAATGTTTTCTGTGCAAGGCTTAGCGATTCAGTCTCTGCCATGACATCAGTCTAGTGTTACTTTATCCCATGATTTTTCACAGTACAGCTTGGATAAGTGCTTTTTAAAAAAAAAAAAAAAAACCCACACAAACCTGAAAAAAAACTCTTTTCAAGAAATTCTTTAACCAAGCCTTAATCAAACCTTGTTTAGAGCTTGGATTGGGGAGGGGAGGGGGGGGGGGTTAACAAACATTCACTGCCTGCTACTCAGTACAACCGCAGACTTGCTGAAGGGCATCATGCCAGCACTAGTTCAGGAAGGGAGGGGGAATGTCTCTGGTTCACTTTCCACATCCAGATTTTCCTCGTTCCCTTCTGAGGAGTCAACCTATTCATGTCTGCAAGGTGACCATTACGTTAAAGTAATTACTGTCCAGATATCAAAAGTGTGCCCCCTTTTTAAGCTTAAACACTACTACCATCACATTCAGGAACTGGGAAGAGAAGAAGAAAGAAAAGAAGAAAGAAGAAAAAAAAGAAGAAGAAAGAAGAAGGAAGAAAAAAGAAGAAGAAGAAAGAAGAAGGAAGAAGAAGAAAGCGACGATAAACGTATACTCTAATATCCTGAATACATACTGAGCTTCAGCTGAATTACCGCAAAGGGAGAAAATGTTCAGCAACATTATGCTGTAAGCGGAAACCATTATTAGAGACTGGGCTGTTCATATGGAGATCATCAGGGCAGGGCGATATTTCCACCTACTCTTTTTCTACACTTCAGCCCTTACAAAAATAGAGTAATGACAAGTTTATGGCAGCTTTGGCCAAACCAATAATGCTTTTTGGGTCCCGCACCATTAGGGACGTCCAAGAGATTCTGAATGTGCTGGGAGGGGAATTCTGAATCTGAAGTCACAAGCCTCAACAAAATGGTGGGTAGAAATGCTGCCCTGTATCCACTGTTTGTGAAGTTAGGAGATTCAATTAATTGCTGATAACCACACCAACTAATTCTGCACTTGATGGACAAGAAACGATTGTTTAACGTGGTTCTACTCAAGAGGTGTCGTCAACACCTGCATAGAAGCAAAGCTAAAGAACACAGCTGATCATAATCTGTGTGTCAAGTCAAATGTCTGCACAGAAATCCCGTCTGCTCTACAAACAGACACCGCAGCACCACTGACCCGGACATCTGCTCTAAAGAAGACACTACAACACATACTGTAGATCTGTGGCTCCTCACAGGGAGTGGCAGTATTTGGAGACAGGCTCCAGCTAACCCATGACTCACTCACACACACACACACACACACACACACACACAGCTCTCGTAACTACCCTCTAGCTTGTAAAGGATGCAACTGAAGTGGGCAATGGCTTTAAAAATTTAAGTTAAGCGGTAAAATCTTTTACGAGAGTCATTTCAAACTTAAATCCAAGCATCTGCAAAAAAAGAAAACGTGCCTGGAACAAAAGGTTTCCCCTCATCAGGATCACCATCTTCATGAAGTTATTCATCTTAGACAAAATCTGCATGTATTACAATACTTCTAGATTATACACTAAACTGCTTTGTGTTGATCTGTTACTCAATATGTGCAATAAGTTGTCTCTATAGCAGGGCTGTATCCAATTATTATTTTTTAACTTTGAGGATTATTTGTGTAAGTTTTGGAGATTTTTCTTTTTTTCACCTTTATTGCAGGAAAAGAACCCAACAACCATCTCAGGCTGACCGCATGACATAACACTCCGCATCACACTGCAGGTTAGCTCATTGCTGCCAAGCATCTTCTGAAGGACCGCCTTCTTGTTCATCTTATTGGGAAGCTTTGATTTCACTCACAGCAGGTTAACAAGATGTAGAGTAACAACAACTCAGTCTGTTATTCACATGACGAGTCAAGGCTCCGATGTCGTTTCAGCCTCGGAGATTAATGCAGACTACAGTCACACAGACCGTCACTACTGGGAGGAAGTTGATCACTAGTGTCGAGCTTGGGAAACTCGAACACTGCCTGTGACATGAAAGATTTACTCCACTTAGAACAATGTTCACCATCCATTTGTGAGGGAGGAAGTTGAGGTTTAGCGGAGTACTCTCTGGAGTGAATATTCAGAGCTTCGCAGGCAGCCACAGAGCTTTGGATAATAACTGTGTAAAATGATGTTTCCTTAAATAAATCAAGAATTAAAATCTCTTCCACCGCACAGCTGTGAAAACACCAAACTGCCAAAATGTACTTGTCACGTGGCATCAGTGTGAGGATGAGAAAAAAAAAATAAAAAAATATGTGGCTACTGCTGCGGTGCGAGAGCAAAAATTCATTAAAATCCTAAAATGCATCTACTGCTTTTTTTTTTTTTTCTTTTTAAAACAAAAATAAAAGCAGTAGATGCCACCTGCCACCTCAGCAGAAAAACAGAGCACGGCCCACCTCCTATTTAGAGTGAAGAAATGTCACATTTAAGTCTTTATCTGCGCTAAAATCTGCAAGATTTTGCCCAGCTTGCAAGTTGTTCTCTTAATGGCTCTCGACCTAACAAACAAACCTCACACTGGGATCCATAAATCGGAGCCCTTTGCCACCAGAGTCCATTTCTGATTACTAAACCAGTCGGGGCCTCGGGCCAATTAAAACTCTCCATTTGTGAACATTCCAAAACGCTGTCATCCATGAACATTTACCCAGAAGCCCCTGGGGAGATTCCTCAACACTGCCCTGGTCTCTGGTTCGGCCTTTTTTTTTTTTTTTTTCTCTCCCCCCTTCTCCCATCCCAGCCCTGCATCTCCGGCTTTGTCTCCCCACACAAAGGCTCCCTGCCTACACCACTTCCCAGGTCACTGCTTTGTCAGGACTTCAGCTCGCTTCTTAACTTCCCCAAGTGCATTTAACAAGTCAAACCAAATTCCAGCCGCTGTTCTGCAACTGCTCTGCAAGTTCACCTGCTGGACTTTATATGCACACGTTCAAGCAAAACCTGTTAGAATCCCTGACCACTACATGCAAATGGCTATATGTTCTGACTAAAGACTGTGCACGTGGAGGGGAAACTTGTGAGGGAGCTACCGATTCAACGGGTTCAGGCATTAGTGCTTAAAATGCCCATTTTAAATTAAATGCTCTTAAATTAGAATAAAACGGTTCAACATTTGGCCCAGAAAGAAGCACGCAGGTCAAACCACGGTCATAACTGCCCTGAAATTAGATTATAGACAGAAAGGTCAAGCCTCCAACACAACTGCGAGTTTAGCCTCTAACCACGAGGGCGCTTGAAGCCATAATTCATATTAGCATAGTTATGGGGAATTCATAGTTCAAACAGAAGTGGTTTGGTTCAGGATATGATTTAGCTTGGGGTACTTTCATAGTGTGCGCCGCACAAACTTTCTGCAACTTGTTTTACTTTCTGCAAACCTCCCGTCCATAAATCAGCCCCGGTTCAGCGGCGTGACTGCTACTCAGCTCCGTTTAGCCAGCTGGTTTTTGACGTATCTGTGTCAAGTAATGCACAGAGAACAGACTCGTACATAAAAGAAAAGACAACACAAAACACTTGCGAGTAAATCAAGAAACTTTCCTTCCTACCATCACTCTGCTGGGAACCTTCCTCAACAACTGCACCATCTATCAGCACGCGTTGGAGGCAATGATTCACGTTAACAACTGGTCTAATCGTTTAACCTTCCCCACATCTATCTCTCAGGTGATGCTGCCTTTGATGAGCCGCAGATTTGAAGTATTAGACCCACTGCTTTAACTACAGATTCCACCTTGCCGCTTTAGTTGGTCAGTGTTTGGGTGTGCACACGTGCGAGGAAATGTGACGCAGTTACAGCGAGAGAGAGCGAGACTGTTATGTTGAAGATTTGCAGAGACAAGCAGCAGGTTTGCAGACGAATGGAGAGAACAAGTTACAGCACAGCGTGATTATCACAAGGGAAGAGCGGGGGGGGGGGCTGCTTGTCCCTATACATCAGCCCTCCATCTTTCCACTGACTCATGGCACACAAATGAAAACAGACTTTAAAGGAGAAGATGAAAAACACTCTTTACTTAAGGCCAAGTGCTTTACCAGGGGACCCTGCACAAACACTGTTGTGCTGTCAGAGAAATGGACTACCGTTAAGCTTACAAATAGATGTGCTTCACACACAATACACAATGCAATATGTGCACTGTGCAAGTCGCACAAATTAACGCCCTGCCACTCAAAAAAACAAAAACAAAAAAAACCCATCTAATTTCTCGAAACATATGAGGGCTCTTAAAAGACCTGACATGCAAACAATACATTTCATGGTTGGTAGTGAAACCCAACGAACCACTCCTAAGGACTGGGAGCTCTTTGACAATGTTTATAACAGACCTCAAAAAGCAGCTGAAGTCCACCAGATGTTGAGGCAGGACGGGGCCCGGCGAAGCCCCCCCCAGGCAGAATGAGGTCCGGTACGAGATCAAGTTTCTGGAAGCTCAAAGCTACAAAGGGGGGGCAACAAAGATTCTGATATACCTGTTGGGCCTTACGAAACTGGACACCCAACAGAGGCGTTGGGAAGAGAAGCACTCACTGCCGACTGTCAAAAGGAGCAGAAAGACTAAACCTTGGGGTACAATGCTTTAATGGTTCTCAGTCATGGATGGCTCAGTCTGTTCATGATGATGTGCACCGAATGGGTCGATAAATCAAAGCTACTTGCTGTTTCAGTGATTCACAATATTTCAACCACTGGCGCGCCGTCTTGCATTCCCACATAACGAGTAATTTTTCTGCCCACAAAGCACACACTGACCAAATGATTTGCAGCCATCACTTAGCAAAGCATTCGATCCTTTTATGTGTATGTTTTTTATCACGCTCTCTTATCCGGCCTCAGCCAGAAGAACGTCTGCCGCCGTCTCCTTCATGTTTTCAAAACCTGCTTTTATCGTGGTGCGAACTTATCAAGTTCACAAAGCTATGTCGAGCAGCCAAAAATCGGACTATTGCTTTTTTGGGGGGTGATTACCCAAGGGGAAAAAAAAAAAAAAAGAGCTTTTTGATCTCAAACAATATAATTTATATGAAAATAAATCCAAGAGCGAGCAGCGCACAAGGAAAGAGAATGGGTAAATATTAGGAAACCTATTAAGCTAACTGCAGTTTGGAAAGTTGAGCTAAGTGACTGACTGCCATGTCAGTGGGAGTCTTGATGCAGGCCTTGGGAGTAATTAGCAAGGATTACAGCTCCTCTGGCCTGCACCCAGCACTGGGGTTTCAGCCCAAACACCCAGGCAAGTCCCTGGCTTCGCTCCCTCACAGCTTTCTCCAACCGCACAGGCCTCTGGTGGTGTCACACAAATCCTAATGACAATCATGACTATCAACACGGGCCATCAAGCCCGCTGTGGCTTCAGAGGAAATCAATTAACCTTGGTCGAGTTACACCTACATCTTAACCACACTCCACGCTACGCGGTGAGATGACTTGAGTGAGTGATTGGAGACAGGGAAGGGGGGGGTCCACACTCCACCCCTACAGTTTGAGATCAGCGCTAGCGACCCTGCACCACACTCCTCACAGCTGGCCGGGTGTCACCAAGTGGTCAGCAAAACGGCAGCTCAAATATCAGAAGGACAAAAAAGTGGCAGAAGCAGCAGCTTAGAAGCCTGGAGTCAACTGGCAGAGACAGGCTGAGGTGGTGAGAGAGTAGCTGTGATAAAACAACCCAAAAGCATACAGATCAGGTATTCAAGTGATCTGACAGCAAACCAAAACTAGAAAAATTTGCATTTCCTGCGAAAATGCTGTGTGGATGCCTTAACGCTGAAGCTGTCTGCTGAAAATAGCAAAAAAAAACATGAAAAGTTGCAAAAGATTGCATGGCGGTGAAGAAACTGAAAATTCGGCTGAAAACAGGTGAAGAAGCAGAATTTTTTTGCTAAAAAGTGGTGAAAAAAAAAAATGTTGCCATGAGCAGGATTCGAACCTGGCCCTCCTGGTCTCAAGGGGGCTACTCATCTCACTGAGCCAAACTCATTCTCACAAAGAATAGGTGGAGAGACTAACAATTCTGCTGAAATGAGCAGAAGCTGCTGAGAATTATGCTGTTAGGAGGTGAAAAGGCTGACGATTCTGCAGAAAAGAGGCGAATCAGCAGAATTTCTGCTGAAAAGAGTTTTTTTCTGAAAACAGCAGAAAAAACTGAAAATTTTGCTGAAAAGGGGTGAAAAAGCTGAAATTTGTGTTGAAAAGAGTTAAAAAAGTTTAACTGTTAACTGAATGAAATGTTGCCATAAGTGGGATTTGAACCTGGGCCTCCCAGTCTGAGAACGGCTGCTCATCTCACTGAGCTAAAACCTAGGTCAACCCGGCAAGGAAAATCAGTGACCTCACTGATAATGTGGAAGAAATGGGCAAAAAATATTGCAAAAAAAATTCACTCTCTCAAAAAGTATAGAAGTTATGAGCACCAAAAGTCATAGCAGGAAAGAGCAGAAAGAGCAGAATTTTTTAAGATTTGAACGGTGAAAATAGCACAAAAACTAGGGAGTAGTTAAGCGCTGAAAAACGTACGGAAGCAACTTGAAGATGAAGAAAAGATAAAGAATAAAGAGAAACAGGAACTCAATAGTGTGGATGCCTTTGAGAGCATCCACACAACTAGCCTAAAGTGCTTGTCTTTATACACAGACAACCATTTGTGTGTTTTCACAGCAGAAACTTCCTCAGCTTGTGGGTTTAAAAGCATCATTTCATGTCAGTTCACACTACAAGCTAAATTTTTAACATATTTTCATACTGGGAGACGTCTTACTGGTGCCTCCCTAACCATCAGAAGCATGCGCAAAGCTATAACAAGAAATGTGGTTTAGTTTTGGGGTTCACATAATATAAAATCCTTCCAGGACAAGCGAACAACAGTGGTAAAAGCAGACTAGGCGGGAGCTAGGTGGGCTGCAAGGCAGGCTGCAAGGCTGGAAAGTGCCAGTGAACCACTTCTGACTGAAGAAAAAGAAAGAAGAAAAAGAACAAGAAGGGGAGAAATGGGAAAGACTAGCAGTGAAACAAAACCTCCCAGAGGAGCTGCAAAACAGCGAGTGGCGGGAGAAGAAAATGATCTGATGTGTCAGTCGGGAGAGAAGAGGCACAGTCGATTTTTTTCTTTTTTAAACAGCGAGCAAACAGGATGTGTTAACAAGGCGTTTTTGGGTGGGTAGGGGGGGGGGGGGGGGGGTCATCTCTCTCAAATCAAAATACGGAAAACCGCAAGGCCAGATCAGGATTCCCCACAGTTTGCACAAGGCCAAGAGCCACCAAATGATACAGTCATGTTCAACTGTGGCCTCCGGTGCCAAAAATGTACTGTGAGGCGCTTGTTTAAAACCTTGTATTGTGCTCGACAGGCACGTGCACTCAGAGGGATTTACTAAGTGGTGCAGGCTAGATGTAGACTTGTACACGGCCTATATGGCCAACCGAGGATGATTCACATGCATCCAGTTGCCTCCCTGGATTCAAGGAGCCTGTGTCACACATTCCCAAACACTCTCTGGCTCCCGTCTAGCCCACCACTTGTGGATATTCAAGTGGACTCGGGTACAAAACTCTGTCCTGTCAGTCAAATCTCTCCCTTTCTCTGCATGCCTCAGTCAGTCCCTCCAGTGCTCTCTTTGTTGCCGTGTGTTCCCAGCTCCGGGACTCCTGTGTGCAGGTCTTGGTGGTCCGGTGTGGAATGTGGTGAGGAGGGGGGGAGGCAGGCTGGCCTAAAAAGGGGGTGCTCAATTGTTCCCACACAGAGCATCCACCCCCCACTGATCTGTCGCTCACTTGGCCATTTGGGGGTTGTGGGGACCAAAGCAAAGGATGCAAAGCGTTGGAATTACGAACGTCGAGTCGACGCACACACACAGCTATTGATGTGATGCTACACTTGCAGCATACTAAATGACCATAAGAGAGAAACTTAACATTCCAGTGTTGTTGAAGGTGGTTCTTACCCAAAGACTAAAACAGGCTTGAATTCACAAGATCCACACAACAACAAAACCAGGTACTTTCGTCAGCACTCCCAAGCCGCTTCTGTGCTCAGCCTGAATATTTTTATACACTGTGATATGTTGATTTGCTTAGAGCAATGATAAGGCAAATGCTGCTGGCAGAGTGGAACGGGATACCACGAGAACCCCTGATCTCAGAGCTGCCACACTGTGATAGCAGGAAACTGATAAGAGCTGGCAGGCACGTGTAGCCACCCTCCCTTCCTCCTCTGGCCCCATCTGGGTGCTCAAACTCACAGCCGGGACACCCCCCCAAACCCCTCCCCGATTCACAAGACCTCATCCTCATGATACATAAACTCAATTATCCCCAAGGTGAGTCAAACAGTAAGGCAAAAGATGTTACAAATTCACTGCAGACAGCAACAGGAACTGTTACAGTATGAGTGCATTTGATCAGCAGCAACCAAAGGCTGCTGTCATGAACTTGAGCCCACATGATTTGGAAGTCTTGGGTTCAGCATCAACAATTAGTCACAAATACAGAAGATTTTTACATCCTCGTGCAACCAAATGAAGGCAACACACTTCAGCAATGAAGCCTGATTAATGCAAGTCATTTTACAAATATTAACCCTCAACTAAACACCCAGCAAGGCTGGGGGGAAGGGGGGGCAGCTAAAAAGATGTTATCAGAGATTACTGTGCAAGCTTTGGCTTCGATGCAGGACTGTTTATGTAATCTCAACCTGCACACATTTTCAAACTAATCATTCACATATTAATGTTTACGCAGCTTATTCCTCCAGGGGCAAAAAGGACACTTAAGATAAGGTTTTTATTAGACTCACATCTAGATAGGTGTATAATGCATTTAAATTACTTTTTATGCTCACCAAGTCTAGATCCAAGCAAGAATGTGGCTCTAGAGAGCTATAAGTGGTTCCTTGTAAATGCTATGAGTCAGACTTAGATGTGTGAATTTTCTGTTGGCTGTAACCACACCTATGGGTGGGCCTACAGACAGTTTCTTGATTGGCACACCACCTGAATCCATCTGATCCCTCCATACCCGATTTAAAAAATAAATAAATAAATGAATGAATAACAGACTTAAAAGCATGTACTTCTCTAATGTACCATTCAGGAAAGAACAAATGAAGCATTTCACAGCAAATGCATCTTTCAAAGGATGCAGCCTGCAGTTCCATATGTGAGAACTGAAAGCCAAATAGCTATGTATTTATACGGCCTGCCTGAGCTTCTTCTGCCATGGGAGGAAAAACCTTTAATTAAGTGGCCTACATTTCAATCAGTTGGGGACCTATAATATTCTCAAAGTAAACAAAAAAACATGCTGCCTCTGGGGGGGAAAGGTCTGAAAATCTAACAAGTCTTTTTAAGCAAAGATTAAGGATTAAAAATGAAAATGAAAAGATCAATTACTCAGGGTTAGGAACATCAGTGGTTTGGTTTTATGGTTTGGTTGAGGCTCTCGCTCAACATTAAGACAAACGCCTCCTTGTTAGCTAATGATGCTAATATAAACTTGCTGATGTGAGCCGCCTTGTCAGAACAGCAACCGTGAGCATTTTCAGAATCATGGTCTTCACTCCCAGCCTGCAGAGCCTGAAACAAAACTTTGCAAAAAATGTTGTGTTTCACATTTTTTTTATGTTTCACATTTTGCAGCCATGCCACAGAATACTTGTTGCATAGCCAATTTTCTTTGAATTCGCCCTTCCCTATGTCATTGCCAACTAGCATCCAGACCACAATCTAAAATATGTGTTCTGCTTTTTTAAAAATGTTTTAAAAAAATCCAACTTCCCATGTATTAGGTCTTAGATTTTAAAACTTAAAGTTTGACATTTTAATAACAATTAATTCATTAATTCAATGTCTTGTGTCCCTGTGGAACCCTTGATGTTGCATTCCTCCAACTCTTTGCCATGCAAGAGATGTAAGACAGGTCGATTTCTACAAGTATTTTTGATGTTTGGACTGGTAACACTTTGCTATGAGAAGTCAGGTTTGTTGACTTTTGGCAATGCACACTGTGCATGTGATTTTAACCATAGAAGATAAAAGTATAAGCAGGAACTTTTATTTTTTAGGGGGTGGGTGGGTGCTATATTTGACAGTGCCAACAAAACTTTTGCACTGACATTTCCCACAGTTTCTTTTTCTTGGAAGCAATAACACTTTATAAAACTGTGGAAGTGATTCTTAATGACAACACTTGCCAGTTGGTTTTACGAGTCTGACCTTGAGACACTTGACGGGTTAATTATTACAAGCGCGAAATGCTGGGGCACTAGTCTAGTGAGCAGAGCCACTCCAATATTGGTTGTTGCACCATAAAAACTTGCAGACCGTGTGTGCGCGCCCCAGTTTCCTGCTCTTATCTTATCTGCAGAATGTCGCTGCAGCAGCACAACCTGCCATTTCCCCAAACTGTAATGATGCGGGGCGTGCTGCCACCAGCTAAGGGAGGAGGGGTAGCCCTTACAATGTGAGACTGCAAAATGTCTCGAGCTTACCGAGAGGCCAACGCGCTGAGGTCATGCATGCCTTAAGTTTCAGCCATAATGCACTGAGCTGATTATGAGAAGAGGATGTTCCACGCACTGAAAGGAGGGAAAACGACCCTCCTCTCTTTGAACTCTGCTATTGTCCCATACCTGAAGCATGATATGAAGCCTGACAGCCAGAGTAAATCAAAACAGATTTAACCAACGCCCCCACTCTTTTAAATGAAGTGTGAAGTCTGACCCTGCTTTGGGTAGCCTTTGACATGGCCCAAACCACTAAAGAGATGGTCCTATTACAGCTTTACAGGAAATGCTGTTAACAATTTATCACAGTATCAAATATAACTGTAAAGGGAACTAAACTATTATTAGCAGATATAGTCAGACAGCAAAACCACCATTTACATCCTGTGCGATTACCAGCATTATTTATCTGTCATCATTAAGGGAGTAAATCGAATTTATTTCCCATTTCAGTGAAGTATCCAACCACGGGACATAAACAAATCATCATCCATAAGACAGGAACCTTGGAAACGGGGCTTGAACCGTTTTCACGTGAGTGGTAAACGACTGATACTATGGGATCAGAAAGGAATTTACCGAGTGAGCCTGCTCTTCCTCTGCACCACTTAATTCCGTCTACGCCAAAGCAGGGTTTCCATTTCAGTTTTACGGCATTAAAACATCTTTACTGAATCTCAAGTCTGGCTTCGGCTCAGGCTGACAGTAATTTCAATGGCAACAAACATTCATATCTCCGTGCTGCCAACAATAACACAAGATGCTTGCGGTCACAAAAGGCAAGTTTTGAATCCCACCAATAACACTCATATTCCACGAAACTGATTTGTGATGCACAAATCAAACATTTCAAAAACTCGTTTTGTGACAACTGACTGAGATTGTGCATCATTTTTAAAGCATGTCAACTTTGCTTGACATGCTTTACTAGTAATAGTAGAACAGTTGCTTTATCCATTTATCAATGTAACAAGGTGCAAGATTTAAGACTTGTGGCACACTAGAAGGTACAGAGGCACTGACAAAAATTACGTTTGGACCTTCCCCAACAATACCAAACATATCAAGAGTGTTTTTGTAACTGGGGTGGGGGGGGGTGACTCTAGTGGCAGCAGAACTTGTTGCTTTCTATGGATCAATTATCTCAGTCTCTATCAGCGACAAAGAGCCGCTCATTGAGGTCAGCCCTGCCTAAAAACCCAGACATACACCGGCAAACTATTGTAAGGAAAAGCCACGTGTGTGTATGTAGCACACAAACCTGGACAAGCTTTCATTCACATCGTTTCAAACCCAGGGATCCAAGACAATGAAATCTGACCGACACAGACATGTTGAGGTAATCCTAATGACATTTACCATCACAAAGACAGAAGCAAAAAAACAAAACCCACACACAAACCTTAAAAAAAAAAAAAAAAAAGACTATGAGACTTGTGTGAAACTTGGGATCAAATTTCTGTCTCTTTGACAGCTACACCCAACTCAGATTCTAATGAGCCACTGTGGCCCCAAAAGAAAAAAGATGATCTGCACATCCTCTTAGTATGCAAATGAGAAAACTCATAAAGGGCTTTATGATAATAAAGAGAACATATACACACTGGCACTGGCAGTCAGACAGAATAATGCTGTGAGCACTTCGCCAAAAACAGTTATCCAAGTCGTAAAAATAGCTTTTCTGCTAATTAAGCTCTTTATGAGGGCCAAAACCTACATTATGTATATTTTTATTTTTCCAAGTGGGAAACAAGACAGAAGCTTCCCCCCAGATGACCTACATCTATACTGTCATAGACCATGCTGAAGCCACTCCAAAACTGGCAAACCTAACTTCACCAAATGTTGCGTATTTATTTTAAGTGCCATTAAAATTAAAAGGAAATGAGTGGCAGTGAGGGGTGGGTGAAAGTATGCAGGGCACATAGGAATTTCAACCCCCAACCCCTCCCCTTGTTGCCCTCAAGGATTTACTGTAAAAGCCCCCACCCCCTCCTTCAAGGAAAGTTTCCATTACTTGGGTTTATCTCATGATTAGCATCATTGATTTGCCTTTTTGCCTCTCTGATTATTAACAGGTCTGCTTCCATTATTACTTAGCACTCTGCATCCTGTGACTGGTCTGGAGGTGGATTTAGGAGATAAACAAATAAAAATGTAAAAAATAAATAAATAAATAAATTAGCCAAGCCTGGAGAGAAAGAAAAATCCATAAGCTCTTTTTTCCACAATGCACAGGAATGTTTACTAAATCGCTGCCGGCGGCCTGCGCTTCACAGCCATGGGGGTCTCTACTGAGGAAGCTTGGAAATAAACATGGGCCTGTGTTCTTTCTGTGCGGAACAGAGCCTGTGTTGATTATAGCTCTTTATTGTTATGAATTACCTACAACTATTTCCTAAATGATGACTGTGTTTACGCACTGGAGCAGTGAACTGTTGCCAGCAGCACTAAGCCAGAAGAACGCATTCCCAAATGTTTCATTGCTACTTAATAATTGAGGAAAAACATGGACCAAAAGAAAATGAAAAAAGCAGCATGTCAGTATGATTAACAACGCCTCTATATCAAATCTGGAATAAGCACTAAATGTCCATTTATAAAAGTGACCGTTTCATCATTTGCTGTAGAGGTTGTTATTTGTGGCAGTGTCAAGAAGCAGTTAGGTCGTTTTTGGCTAAAATGGAAAACATTTGTAAATTTAGGTGTGGTTAAAAGTTAGCTAGCTGTCTAAATGTCAGGTTTGGATTGAAATATTGGAGTTAATTTCACAGATTTTAAGCTAAACTCTCTTCAAGCTAACTTTGCTAGCTTAAAAAGTTCTCTTAGCTAGGACCACCCCGAAACCTCTGCAAGACCCACCGGGGGTCCCCGCTCCCTACTTTAGAACCCATTGGGTTTTAAGGTTAAACTTGAGATATATTTGTATATACAAATATAAATAAACATGGGGCTCACCGTTGATTCCTTTGTTGGGGACGTCGTTAACGTTGAAGCCTTTGGAGCTGTAGGCAGCACGAACTTCATTACAGTTGTTCAACTTTTGCTCCGCGGTCCCCGACACCGACAACACAACCACCGTCCACACGACACACAGCGCCAACAAACTCTTCATTTTGGGCCAGGCGAAGACAGAAAAATAAGAAGACTAACAGCAAAAACCGTAAAAATGTTAAAGTCGCTCAGGTGTGAGTGTGTGCACGGCTAGGACAAAGTTTCAGCGAGTCCACGGTCGAGTTTCCTCATGGAGACGCGCTGATTTCTTCGGCTCAACAGATACTTCATTCACAGCAGCAGAGGCCGGGAGAGCAGAAAAGACACCGAAAAAACACTGTTCACGTCGGACGTCTCACAGCTACAGGTACGTGGGTTAAGTGTCGAGTTCCAGACTCAATTGAAAAACACACAAAGACGCGACAAAAAAACGGGGTTAAAACATGGGGAAACTTTTTTTTTCTTTGAGACTGAAGGCAACAATCACAGAGTCTCACTACTGCTTCAGAGTTTCGACGAAAAGTAAAAAACCACGGGAGGAGAGCAGGCTGTGGAAAGTTATCGGGAACAATTTGGGTTTCTTCAGGCTTCTTCTCTTTTCTTTTCCGAATCGGAGGAGGCCGAGGGTTTCAGTAGGAGAGGACGCTGGACCGTTTGCAGGTTGTACTGGGATCCAGATGCGAGCAGAAAAAGCCCTGGTGGACACCCAGGAGTGAGAGCAAGTTCCGGGGGACAAAGACCTGGAGATCAGGAACACCAGGGGTGGAGCGTGGAGCAGGGGCTTCCAACCAACCCAGGAGCTCTCTCCCACTTTAATGTTTAGACTGGAGGAAGCCGCGCTTGAAAATCAGGACTGGAGCTGAGGGTGGAGCTACACGGTGGCATAACGTGTGGGTATGACCTATTACTGGCCCACATGACATAAAGAAAAGACTCATTTAGATATGCAAAAGTGCTCAAAATCACAGATCTCTTTCACAGAAGATCCAAGTCTGACCTCTGCTTTGAGCAGGGATTTCTTATCAGTTTTTTTCTTTTTTGCTGTTAGTGTTGAGATAAGAGTAGATAAAAGTCCTTGGAGTCAAACAGGCTTCCACACACAGTCTTAACAGATATTAGTGACAATAAACCATTTTTATCTCTGTTTCTAGGGCATCCCAAGGACTTGAGTGATAACCAGGACATTTTGTAACCACATCTTATCCAAGGTGGGCAAACAGAGACCAGTGTGAAGTCTTTTAAGTCTTCACCCAGAGTCCAGTACATTAGAGTTTGTTTAAAATGGCTGGGTGAAAGCGTGGCCAGTGTTTCTGTAACAAGGAGTCAAAAAAATGACAGGCGCCGCTCCTTACACAAACACGGTCAGGCTGTCCTGCGTTAGCAATGGGCCAGCTGTGCTTCTCACATCCAGCTGCCTGTCATATAGTGCTGTAAACAACAGTAAGCAGCTTGCTGGAAGCGTGGTAGCAGGCTGTAGAGGTGGACTGAGATTGCACTCGCATCTAATGGGAGATGTGTAAATCAGTGAAAAGCAGACGCTCACTGAGATGAAATGAGGAAGAATACATTTTTTGTTTAGACAAAACTCTGCTGGACATGTTTGAAATGATGCGTCCTCGTGTCATGTTTTAGTTTTTTAAGCTGCACTTTGTTGGCGTCTGTCTGCTGGTGCTGTCATGCTGCTCTTTGCCTCTGACCTTTGCCCATCTCGCAACGCTGGCAAGAAAAGAGGAAAGAAAAAAACAATCTGAGTTTATTTAGCACTGATAAGATTATGCATGTAAAAAATTCAAAGTGTCAACCTCTTAAAACACCAGAACCCTTATAAAAAGGATTCACAATCAGAAGCTGCACTATTTGTGCATTTTCAGTAAGGATGATTTTTATGCCAAAAGTAGCATTGACAAGATTTTTGTACCCCCTACATTTAAAAATGCCTGGACTTGTGCACATGTCCGTTGGTTTGGGGAGGGCGCGGGGGGGTTAGCAATCGGCAAAATGACATTCCTCCTTTTGTGTCCACATTCCTCAGGCGGCTCCATTCATTCTGTGTGACTGCGGCTGCTGCAGGGGAAGCCAGGGGCTGCTGAGGAGCAGGAGGAGGAGGAGGATGCTGGAGCTGTGTGTGCATGGGAGAGCGTGGGCCCGGCGCTCCTCTCAGCGGGCCAACAAAAGGTAAGAAAATGGTCCAGTGCCATGGTAATTAGACGTGAATGAGCTTTGAACGACATGACATGTCTCGGGCCTTTCTCTGCAGCGAAGGAATTTCAACATCCAGCTTGGTAAAAATTGGACTGGACTTTGGGGGGGTGGGCGGGGATGTGCCCGTGCGCTTTCGAGCACCTGAATTACATTGTTATTTTAATTTATATGCAGTGTTTGATGACCCCTCTGGCTCGTAAAGGTACCCAAGCCCAAACATTTTTGTGTGACCATGAAAAAAGTGCTGAAATACATATTCATAGGGGAGTCAATCACTCAGGCAGAAAATGCAACAATTCCTAATAGTCAGCTATTCTCACTGTTCCTGCTGACTAACATCACATTGACCTTTCACTCTCATAATGCGGGCTGTTCCAACATTGCCCCAATATTACCCTAAGAAAACACATGGACTCTGCATCTCAATGGGCCTGTTTGCCCATTCTCCAGCCTCACATTAGCATTCAGAGTATACTCCCATCCCCCCCCCCCATCCCGGGCTAGCTGCTGCTCTCTCTGCAGCTGACGTTTGCTCATCTCCTTATAATCAGCCTCCCGTTTACATCTTAAAAGCTGCAATCCAGCTCAGGAGAGAAAGGCACAGCTGGATAATAATGGCGTTTTTATCTAGCACTGCCGAGCAGGGGGTGTGTGGGTGTGAAAAGTTACAGCAGAGAATCGGGGACACAGAAATGGGATTTTGAAGTGCGTTTGCTGCGACAGGCGTGTTATCTGCGGAGCTGTGAGTGATTGGCCTTGTTAGGGAAGCAGACAGGCTTTAATAATGGAGACGAAACACAAACAATTGGGACTAATGAACCCTGGTTCACTGCTGGGTTGTGGATGAGTATAGCTACCTGGTTAAGTTAAGCTTGGGAGGTTAACAGACTGGGTCAATAGAGAGAAGCCCCGCAGAGAGGGACAGAGAGGACAGTAGTTCATAATCTGCTGGGAGTGAGAAAATACAGATCCAAAGAAAAAACACATGATCCGCGTGCTGCTTTGAGGACTCAGAGCAACGAGCGCAGTCCAGAAACACATAAATTTCATGATTCATGACTGGCTTTGAAGTGGATCAGTAGCGAAAAGCACAGAAAGTAATATATATGCCTGGAACATTGTGTGTGCAATTTGTAATCGCAGCAGCGTGCCATCCATTTAATCCTTGTTTTTCATGGCATTTTAAGGATTATTCCATACCCAAAAAGCCAAATCTGTGACTTGGAATCTTTCACTTCATGTTTTTGGGGGCTGTTTTTCCACTTTTCTCCAACAACTTAGCATTTAGCTGTTGGTAGCTTTTATTCCATACAGTCGCTCATTCTGGCATTACTCTCACGTAAAACAAGCCTGACAATCAACTTAATCTGCAACTTAATTTCACTTAATTCATTCAGCCTAACACTACATCGATGTCAGCCAGTTTATTCCTGGAGGGGGGTGTTTTCTTTTGCCTCAACTAATCACAAGTGAGTGATTTCTGACCTGCCAACATAATGTTCAGTCAACAAAGAAGTCATGGGAGTGCTCGCCTGGAGCAAAAAGTCACTTTTTAATGTTATTTGAGTTTATTAACAGTAGCAAACTAACATCCATCGAGTTCATCTATGCTTTTCCACACAACAAGTAGTTCTTATATAGTGCTTTTCCACTCTACCTGAGCACTCCAAGCACTTTTTACATCTTGCTGCATTCACACAACCACTCTTCTTTACCTATCTAACATTAACACACATTCATAGAAACTGGAGTAGAACTGGAGATTAGCTTGTCCTGTTACACTCATACCACTGACCTGTCTGCTGCAGCTGTGTTGCTTTCAGTCTTGATTATGTATTTAGCCTCTTCATATTATTCTAATATAACAGTTTTAGCTTTCTTTGTAAAATCAGCAACTCAAACTGGTTTCTTGAACATGACAGTTAGTTCACTGTACCCAAATGGCCTCCACAGTCACTAGATCTCAATCCAATAGAGCATCTTTTGGATGCGGTGGAATGGGAGATTTGCATTCATGGATATGCACCTTAAAAAATCTGTAGCAATTGTGTGACGCTACCATGTCACGATGGACCAAAATATCTGAGGCATAGAGTTTGAGTTGCTAATTCAGCTGTTTCTGCTGCTTCACACTTGGCAGCAAGCTGTACAAGTGCAAGGTTGAGATTATCCACTAATGAAGCCAACAGAACCACATCTGCAAAATGCAGAGACGAAATCCTGCAGCCACCAAAGTGGAGACCTTCCACCAAGTGGCAAATATACATATTCTGTCCATAAAAACTATGAACAGAATCAATGACTAAGGGCAGATCTGTCAGAGTCCAGCACCCACCAGTGATCAGGACCAAACTGTCACTGTGGTTACACAGAGACCGAATGTCCCATCACAATGGGCCAGATACCCCATACTCCCAATGCACGCCTCACAGTATCCTCCAAGGCACGTGGCCTAATGCCTTCCCCAAGTCCACAAAGCATATGTAGTCTGACTGGGTAAACCCCTCCACGACCTTGAATATTGTTGAGAGGAAAAAGAGCTGGCCCAGTGTTCCACGACCAGAATGAAAACCTCATTGTCACTCCTGAATCTGAGGTTTGACCAGTGGGTGGACTCTCCTCTCCAGTACCCTGGCATTGACATTGCTTGGAAGGCTGAGAAGTTTGAGCCCCCTGAAGCTGCAACACACTCTCCATTGATTTCCATGCAACATTACAGAGGTGCGTCAGCCAAGACAAGAATGAATCTACACAGGAATGAATCTTTAGCTTTCTTTGTAAAATCAGCAACTCTGCTGCCAGCAAACTGTGAGTGGTTAGATGCTGCCAATCCCGACCCTTTCACATGAACTCGTGCTTGGATTAGTAAACTTCAGGCTAAGTTAACAAGTTGATAGCCATCTTTGTGTGACCACTTAGCCTGATTGCTAATGCTAGGGTAAGTGAAGCCAGTTAACGCTAAGATATCTTGGAACTTGCTTCCTTGTACAGTGCCCAGACTCTGTCCATGAGCATACTGCAGTAGTTTCAGCCTTGGCTGAAAGGCTCTACCTTGCTAAGGAGGAAAATGTTACCCGTTTTAACAACTACTACTGAACTTTGGGCTCAAATCCATGAAAATAGATGGATGAAAGGATACTTCTTAAACATGGTAAGCTCAGTTATAGTGTCACTCTTAACTTCGACATGTGACTTCCAAGGTAAGATAAACATGGCCTTTTTTTTCTCCCCGCCATTTAAGAGAAGCATATTGTTTAACTCAGAAGTAAGCAGGATCATATCATTTTTAGTTGAATGTGGCCCTGATTAAGCAGATCAGCTTTTTTAGTGTTAGCAGCTAAGCATATTTCCACCCCCTCCCTGCCTTAATCTTCATTTCTTGCTTCATTCCTAAATGCTTAGCTGAATACACTAATGCTAATTGTGATGCTAATATCTTAGCTTAAAGACACATTGCCACAGGCACAAAACATCAAAACAGATTGAGTTTATTTTACAATGTATTTTCCCCATCAACATTCAATTGAGAGAAAAACAAACACATCATTATTTCTCATGACTCCTAGGTGGGACACTGGCCAGGGATCTTGTGACTGGCCATAGCAGACATAAATCAGGTGGCGCTAGTCAAATAATTTAGGCCTGCACTTTGTTTAGGCATTTCACTGCCAGGACCCTGGTAGTCGGCGCGCTCGATCGCTGATATGACTTAGGTGTACACCTGTGCTTTTCCTGACATGACAAGTCAAACAGTGGGCCGTGGGCAGACTCAGCACTGGCAGCTGTGGAGTCAGCTGTGTGGTAGCAGCAGCACCATGTTTGCATCATCCATGTTAAAAAACCAAACAAATGAAACAATAAAAATCTCACTTTTTCTTTTAACCCAAAAAGCACAGAGAAAAAGATTAAATACAGAGGCCATCCTTGGAAATGTATGAGACCAGTGCAACATAACAAAATTAATGTACACATTTTTATACATATTTATATTTCACATTAATGCTCGCTTTATGCACAGTGCTAAAGAGTAAGCTAGAAACTGCAGCAAGGCTTCACAATCCGGCCAATAATTAGTCCACAAACCAAAATGCCAGTATTGTAAATAAACACGTTAATGTAAACATGGCACCAACACAGAGAAACATACACCTGTACAGTTATCAGGCTGACTTTGGAGACTTATATTCGAATGATAGCCCTTGGATCCTTTTTTTATTATAGGGCTGTTACTGTTTCTAAGAAAAAGTGCACCAGCTTTACAAAACAGAGCAAACAGTGATGGTGGGAGTGTGAAGGAAGCAGTCGGTAATAATTTAGCTATCACTACGACATAAACAATCAGAGAGAAGGGTGAGTAGTAGCAGAGCATTTTAAGGAACAGTGCATGTTTAAATAAGTGATTCATCGCATCCTTCAGGGGGAAGGAGCTCACTAAAACTGACCAGATAAAGTCCAGCCCTGGCAGGCGGTCATGCACTGCCACGAAGGAAAATGACAGCAGCTGATTTCGTCTTCTTTCATTTTGTACCTGCTGGGCTGTGACTCAGTACGGACTGAGCGGGAGCAATTATTTATTTATTTTTTCAAAGGCCCGTTGTGTGCTAGGTCCATTACATGTCTAAAAATGAGTCTCTCCATCACTTTGTTACATTACATAAGAAGTGAGTGTGAGAACAGATGTGAGACAACAGGACGCAAAAGTTGAAATAACCATTGTGGCAGCGGACCAGTGGGCAACTTTCTTATTTACACAATGGCGTCTAATGTGCTTTAATAGGTTTGTTAAGAACACAGGTTGAACAGGTTCTTGTTCAGACAGATAAAGAGAAATGTAGCATTTTCTGTTGTTCATGCGTCCTCTGCTGAGCCACTAAACTTTATATCAGGAACAAGAACTCCAAAAAAGGTTTGTCACATTCCACACATTTTGTACTGAATCCTAGAGGGAAGAGGTGATGGGAATGCACGGGTCAGTGGGGATAGACCGGGAACAGACTGAGCATCAAGGAGAGGATTGGAACTAGGTAGCTCCTCCACAGTGGAGCCGCGAGTGAGGAGACGCCTCCCATCCCAGCTGTAGCCAAACGAGGGGTTAACAGCTGCTCCTGGAAGGTGAAGTCATCCATTGCCAGGTTATCAGAAAGGTCTGAGGAGGGAGACAGACAGAGTCAGAGATGGAGGAGATGGACAGAAGATAATGAAGGAAGGTGAAAGAATGAAAAATATGAGAGAAGCAGGAAAAAGGAGAGGCAATTAGAAAAAAAGGCTGCCACAAAAGCTGAAAAACACATGTCTGTCATCTTTTTGCATGATGTCTGACACAGCTGTAAAAACAATGTTACATCGGGAGAAACCCAAGCTGCTCATATAACCAGATGTTGCATGTTATTGTTGTAAACACGTGCTGAATCACACAGACATAAATTTTGCTGATAGCAAGTGCTGAAATGTGGTGAGATGCTGAAAAACAAAAAATTAAAATGAAAAACCACAAAAGCTGCATAAGGTCATGTCGAAAACTTAATGTGAATCATCTGTCACAATTTAACTGACATCTTAGTTAAAACAAGACTATTTAAGACTATTTGTATTATAACTGGGATTTGGCAACAACCCTTCATATTGTTGTTCTTCATATATACTGGTATTTTCCCCTCACAACCATCTCTAGGGTTTACTGTAAACAGTAAAAAGGAGATAATATCCAGTGAGCAGCAGCTCTCTGGGTGTTCTTGGTGTCAGAGGAGAATGAGCAGACTGCTTCAGGCTGATAGGAAGTCAACAGTAACTCAAATAACAACCAAGGTATGCAGAAGGGCATCTCTGAACACAGAACACATCACAACACTTCAAGCAGAAGACCACACTGGTCTCACTCCTGTCATTTCCTGACAGGAAAACGAGGCTACAATTTGCACAAATTCCAAAAAAACGAACAATAAAGGGTTGGAAAAATGTTATCGGTCAGATGAATCTCGATTAATGCTGTGATATTTGGATGGTAGGGTCAGAATTTGCTGTAATGACATGAACCCATGGATCCATCCTGCCTCGTATCAACTGTTTATGTCAGTATCAGTACTCAGGTAGGTTCAGTATTTTCTGTTGGATTCTTCCAGCAGGATAATGCTCATCATAAAAATCAAATAATCTCAAACTGGTTTCTTGAACATGACAGTTAGCTCACTGTACCCAAATGGCCTCCACAGTCACTAGATCTCAATCCAATAGAGCATCTTTTGGATGCGGTGGAATGGGAGATTTGCATCATGGATATGCACCTTAAAAAATCTGCAGCAATTGTGTGACGCTACCATGTCATGATGGACCAAAATATCTGAGGCATAGAGTTTGAGTTGCTAATTCAGCTGTTTCTGCTGCTTCACACTTGGCAGCAAACTGTACAAGTGCAAGGTTGAGATTATCCACTAATGAAGCCAACAGAACCACATCTGCAAAATGCAGAGACGAAATCCTGCAGCCACCAAAGTGGAGACCTTCCACCAAGTGGCAAATATACATATTCTGTCCATAAAAACTATGAACAGAATCAATGACAAAGGGCAGATCTGTCAGAGTCCAGCACCCACCAGTGATCAGGACCAAACTGTCACTGTGGTTACACAGAGACCGAATGTCCCATCACAATGGGCCAGATACCCCATACTCCCAATGCACGCCTCACAGTATCCTCCAAGGCACATGGCCTAATGCCTTCCCCAAGTCCACAAAGCATATGTAGTCTGACTGGGTAAACCCCTCCACGACCTTGAATATTGTTGAGAGGAAAAAGAGCTGGCCCAGTGTTCCACGACCAGAATGAAAACCTCATTGTCACTCCTGAATCTGAGGTTTGACCAGTGGGTGGACTCTCCTCTCCGGTACCCTGGCATTGACATTGCTTGGAAGGCTGAGAAGTTTGAGCCCCCTGAAGCTGCAACACACTCTCCATTGATTTCCATGCAACATTACAGAGGTGCGTCAGCCAAGACAGCTCCACAACATCCAGAGACTCAAGGCACTGGAATGAATCTACACATGTACATTTGTTTTACTTAAATCGCTTTGGAAAACACTATCTAACGTCATTAAAGTGCTGGCTAAGGTTATGGCTAAGGTTATGGTTAGGGATAAAGTTAGGGTTAGGGCTGGAATACATGGCTTGAACGTGTATTACCACGGGAGCGTTATTCTACTGGATTTCATCCATAACCCGGCGTGTAGCATAAGAAAGCGCCTTTCGCGTTCCTCAGGAACACCTCGGGACTTGAGAAATCGTCAGTATATTACGCCTCGGGATTGAAAACGGGCTGGTCATCCAGCTCTGCTTTCTCTATGGAAGGCGTGCCACTGGGATGGACACAATCCTCAAATTGTTCCTTCTGCTGACCAACTATCCCCAGTTGAAGTCAGCACCACAGTGTTACTAACTCTAGCCAAAAGAATAAAAACATACTTTTCATCAAATAAATCTACAGTGATCTTTTTTCTCCCCTTTCTTCCAAAGGTAATTATTTATTATCTTCAAGGAAGTTGCACATTTCTACTTACTACATGTAAAAATGACTGAGTGCTTTACATGAGAAAAAACGTTATATATAGCTTAAATATTCCTACCCAAAAAAGCAAAATGAGCCATCATCAGAAGCACATATGACAGTCTTGTGAGTATAAAATGCATCTCAAAAATCTCATAAAATGGTTTAACTTCTACGTGTTTACTAAATTTAATATATCCCGAAATTCTCTTCCACACAGAACAAACAATTGCTGTATTCAGACAGTCCAAAATACTCAGTACTGTCAGAGGGACATGTAGAAATCACACAGATGAAGACACAGAATACAACCTGTAATTAGATTGTCTCATCAGTATCATGTGGCAACCAAATGAACTGTAATGTTTTCCTCTCATCATTCTTCTTCTGTGATTATGTTAATCTTCTGTCAAATGGTCTGCTTTTACCCCCCCCCCCCTTTTTGTTTTTACAGATAGTGAAATGTTATTATTGTGTATCAGTTACCATTTTAACTATCTGATATGCCTTTTTTTTTTTTTTTTTTTTACAAATGTATATTGAAATATAATCTCTCCCGTTATTGAGTGCTGCTTTATTTTTCATTCAGCTTTTTGTTCTGGAAATGCGAAGTTTTGTTTCCAGTAAGCAGAAAAAGGTGGAAAGCTATCACCTTTTCTTATTGCTGCATTAACTCTTTCGTGCAGACTGTGCATTTTTTCCCTTGAAGATGCACTGTCATTGCCAAGTAGCAGTTTGTGGTTTTGTGCTCAACACTGTATATGAACGTAGTGCTAATGAGGAGCACAGGAAGTATGGTTGCTATGTTGTTGCTATGAGAATTCATGCAAACCGGCCAGCAGAAATGAGTAAACGATAAAGTGAAAATGAAATATACATATACATACATACATACATATATGTACATATATATATATACACACACACACACACACACACACACACACACACACACACACACACATATATATACATATATACACATGTGAGATTAAAAATAAAATAATATAAAAAAATATCTAGGTTCGTTTTGACCTTGAAAAATGACTTTTTGTTCCCTGCTGTTTTCTCAGTACCAGGGTGCCATCACAGGATATGTTGCCCCTCTATTTGTCATTGCTAAGCTAACCTGTATTTACATGTTTACTGGGGCAGAAACACATCTGTTAGCGGTTTAGCCTAGGACATACCTGCTTACACACTTGAGCAAGAAAATGCCTTTTAATGCATTTAATGCCAATTAAATGCCTTTAAGTCTAGATTGCGAGAGCCAGAGAAAATTGTTTTCAAAATGTAATTGTTATTTTATAATATGTATGTAACTTTGTAATTTTAACGTGTTGTCGCCTCTTGGCCAGGACTCCCTTGAAAAAGAGGTTCTTAATCTCAATGGGACTTTTCCTGGTTAAATAAAGGTTAAAAGAAAAAAAGAATAAATTACTGTGCTGTTATTGCTGTTTAATAAGTGATTAGGGTGAGGAAGTGATAGAAAGTAGGCTATTAATTTTCATAATTTTTACAGGTCTGCAACCAAGCGTAAATGTTTGAAAAAAAAAAGAAATTTAAGAACAGACAACGCACCAGTGGGCAGCCAAGTGAAAAAACCATCTGAGCCGACGGGGATCAGTTTTCATTAACTGATGGATCCAGCTTCTAAAACACATCTGATGGCTTGGACCTTGGAGTCCATCAGAATCAGCTAACGCTCAGGGTTTATTGTATCGCACATGCGCGGTGAGCACTGAAATGGCACCAGGGATAATATGGAGAAAATTAGAGCTGTGCGAGGTTTATGCACTGTTTGCCTCTGGTGATGGCTTCCATTTAAGGCATACTGTTATTTTTCACTTTCATCTCTCCCTCTGCAGATACTGTAATGATGCCCTGAGGCAAGGCAGGTAACTCATTTGCTCCAATGGGGCTGCTTGGGGCTCAGTGTCACTATTTTGTGGATGTGAGTCAGAGAAAGCTTTGGTTAGATAATCTCTTTTCCTATTTTTCTCCATCTGTTTTGCGTGCTGCAGTGACTCCTTGGCTACCTGCTGCTCTGATGTTGCTTACTGCTCTCTTGCTGCACTGCATCCACATCTGTTTCCCCCCTGACACCGAGCAGATCACCCTCCCTTTGTGTGAAATATTCTGTGCTACTTTGTCTGGCAAAAAGCTGTGAGAAAGGCTGAGCTATAAAGGGTGAGCTATTAGGGAGGCCAGGAGGATATCAGTAATAAAGCACCAGTACAGTTAGGAATGCGAGCTATGAGTTGAGCCGCCCTCTGTCAAACCAGACACAGAGCACCTACACACACACACACACACACACACACACACACACACACACACACACACACACGCGCGCGCGCAGGTGGACTTCTGACACAGCTTCCTCCCACACACTCTTGATGGTTGTGCATACATTCTCATCCTCACACACACTCATACCGCACGGTCACATCTGAGCTCCTAAAAATAACACATTGCTCCTAATTGAATTAGCTGTCTCATCTGATCTGTGTACTGTTCCCCCTCACGGCAGCGATCCAGCAGGAGGAAGTGGCTGATCTGAGCCGCTGTGTGATCACAGGGAGCAGTCAGGAATCTGATGAAAGCTTCGCCCTGCTTTACTTGAGTAAAAACACAACAAACTGCCTAACTGTGTAGCGCCTCAGGCTCCTACACAGTCAGGCACCATCTTGAACAGAGAAATACACTGCAGTTCAAGTCTTGAGCCACCCATCATTTCTTTATATTTTGCTTCAAGCATAAAAACGACTCCTAACTCAGCAGACAACTTACAAATAACCCGTTTCAAACTGTACCTTTAGGCACTTTGTTATTAGCAGCATGTGGCAAAAAAATATCATTTGCACAGTTTGACATAAGTCGCATTTTTACATCAACAAGGTGATTCCCAAAGAGCTACTAGCTGACACCTTGGCATATCTTGACATTACGCACTTTGTGTCCTGAAATGAGAAGAAAGCCTGACTAAGAGAGTCCTGGCTGTGTTTAAGTATAAACTTTCAAGCTCATTAGAATTGTATAAACTCTGTTGGTACTTTAAATATACTCTGCTTCCATGTATGTTTGCACACTTCCCATTGTTCTAGCAAAATGCAAAGAAATGAGGGGTGGCTCAAGATTTTTGCACAGCACTGTAAATGCACTCCGGAGCTTCGAAATGCATCTCCTACAAATTTCTTTGCCGTTACGACATCATTTGAATGGCGGCCAGGGGACAATTGACTTTTTTTCCTCCTCCTGTGTCCTCTGACATGGCAGTGGGCAGACATTCTCTGGGGCTCTGAAAGAACGATTTGTCACTGTCGACAGCGGCGCACTGTACTGCCGAGCCAATTAAGCTCAAGGTGCAATTTGATACAGCTTTTATATACACTGTGGGTAAGAGGGAGGGCGGGGGCTCGGGCGGGGTGGTGGGGGGCCTGCTTGCATGCGCGTTTGCATTTGTGGAGTTGTGCGGGGATGATTGAGTGGGGTGTGTGCGCTCGCCCGTCCCTATGTGTGGTTGTGAAAAAGCTGGAGACAAAGTGGGAGAACATTGTGTTGGTGTTGCTTTACAGCGGCAATAATGCGAGTGAAAAAAAGGAAAAAAATCTCAGGCTCTGAAAAAAATCCCTCAAGCCAGGGAGGGAGGGGAGAGAGAGAGGGCCTTTTCTTGCTAGTTTAAACACTTTGACATGAGCAGCACCACAGAGGGGCCTTGTTCTGCAGGATTTAAAAACAACCCAATGGGGACTGAACACTATGCAAACTTAGATCCCTTACACTCCTGCACAGGGCTGGGACTAATAATATCCTGGTATAATTAGTGATGAACACCTGTGCCTGTGTGCAGCAAGTAAGTATAGACAGAGTGAAAGTGACTGAGAGGAGAACACAGACACAAGTAATCCAGATTCTTTTCCCCCTTTTGAGGAGGAACCGGGATAGCGGACGGACAGGGACAATTAGGCAAATAGATGAATAACTCCTGGATATAAATAGAGCCACAGTCCAGACTGTGATTAATGTGACCGATGTGGGCCCTGGTGGCTTTCGGCAGAACACAGCCCCCCTCCTGCTCATCCATTCAGAGCCTCTGCAAAAAGACGCCACCTTGCTAGCGTACCCCTGCTACCTTTATCGTGGCCTTATGAGCTTGAGTTACGACCCAGGGGAGAGGTCAACAGTCCAACCATTGATTGGTAACGCTAAAGGCTCTGGGCTGCGAAGCAGGCACAGTAGTCACATGCAAGTTAACAAACGAGGTCGCATTCAGGGTTTAGCTTTATGTTTTCTTTAGTGACCGGTCCCTGGGAGGACAGACCAATATATCCAGGCGCTGCGGTATTTTAGCGGGGGAGCGGATGTTTGTTTGGATTCTCCTAACAGGTCAAACGGTGGCTGCAGTGTGTGTGTATGTGTGTGTGTGCATGTGCATTAAGTGTGTCTGTTGTCTCTGTCTGTCTGTGCAAAAGGAGGACAGGGGGAAGACAGAGAGGGAGGGGAGTCTGGAGCGTTGTTTTCAGCAGCGCTCGGTGCCCGAGGCTCGTCCTTTACGCTTTGCAGTTGTCACAACAAGCAAACTATGTAGAAAAATTGCAACGGCGAGCAGAGAGAGACGCATTTCCCAGCACAGGTGAAGAGTACACGTTGGAGAGAAAAATAAATAAATCACACGAAATGCTGTCGGTAAACACGTTTTCTTAATTTAACTCATCTTAACAGAGTGGGTGCACACCAGTGGCTGCAGCGTTACTGTAACCCCTCCGGTGAGAGTGTGTGCCTTCATGGTGCAGTACAGTTTATTCAGTACATGTGTGCTATGCACAAAGGCCTTTTTTGGTCAGATAAGTATGTGGAATGTTAAGTCTCCAAACACAGGTGCTTCTTATGAAATGGAGGAGATGGTTTAGATTGCTGCTACATTGGCAGACGATGTGTGCGCATAACACATCTAAGCTGCTCAAATTTGATCTGGGTTTTGAAGATTCAACAGATTAAGTGATATTTTGGTTTCCAAGATAAAGCAAATATTTTATCCCTTGTCCCATCGCAGCAGAGCAAACTACTCGCTTGGATATTAAACTCAGCAAATTTAGAAATTGAATGGCCAGCATGTATATGTGTGTGTGTGTGTGTGTGTGTGTGTGTGTGTGTGTGTGTGTGTGTGTAGTCTTCTTTCAGGAGCCGCCCTTACAGCTGCAAAGACATGGGTTCTATAAAAACATAATAGGAGCTGCTCATTCATTTGGCTTATCTGGAAGAGATTAACTGATAAGACAGTGCACTGTGATTATCGGCTCCTTGGTCACATTCTCAAACTCCGACACTTGGCCAGGGCACTGAGTCCTGGGACACTGCTTGACTGAGAGCCGAGAGTGAAATGAGGGAGCGGTCCGGGATGCCTCAGTCGATGGGCTGGGAATGTGACCGTCTGCCTCCACACCCACAGGCCGACCACAGGGGCGCTCGGAGAGGCTGGGAATGTCGGGCCAAGAAAAACGGGACGCCCAGAGGCGGCCCTGGCCCTGGCCTTTGCAACGGCGCTGCTCTCTGAGCTACTCCGGCCTCCCAACTTCCACAACTCTGTTATTCTAGACAGAGGGACCCTCCCACACAAAGGGCAAGAGAGCAAGACAGAGAGACACGATGCCAAAGAGGGCCGGGGACATGAAAACACAGATGATGGCGTTTTAATTGCTTTTGAAAAACAAAGGTGCACAAGTGATTAAAAAAGTGAGAAGATGTTGCTTGAGTGAATCTGCAAAAGTTCCCCGTTGCTCCGATGGGAGAGGAATACACCCTCCTGTCGACCGGGGAAAACCGACCCATCTCAGGCACTCTCTCAACTGCGGCTTGTGGAACAAATGCAAGTCAACAGTTATTAATTAACATGGTCAATGAAGGGAGGTGCTGTCACCGAGGGAATGACCAGCATGCTGCACCCATTGCCCTCTCCCCTGCACCATCCAAATTAGATTTACTCCAGTGTATTTATAGTCTCCGCCTCCTGAAGCGGCTAATATGATCACAGAAAGGAGTAAAAGATCTAACTTGAACAGAAATAAAAGCTCCGAGCAGGGACGTAAATTTTAACCGAGAATTCCTCACAGTGCTGACGCTGCGAGGGCGGAAAGTGTGCGCACTAGTGAGAGAGGTAAAAACCATAACAAATCAAACATACAAAGAGTTGATTCTGTACTCAGGGCGAAGAGCTCATTCAGGGCAGGGGGGGGGGGCGCTTCTGCGTACAGAGAAGGGCTGTGAACCCTCTAAGAGGTCAGTCCTGAGGCGGGGTCAGAGGTTGGCAGGGTGCACCGTTTGAGACTGCCTCTGAAAAGACTGGACAATGGCAGTTCTTATTGGAACAAGCGAGACTGGCATAGAACGACGGAGACACGAGAGAGAATCAAGTTAGTGGGTAGCTAATGGGTCAGCATTTGACCCAAAGGGCATCCTGGTCCTCGTCCTGGTCAAGCCGCTCTGACAAGCACATTTTTTGGATTCTGTCTTTATCTTCTTATAATAAAGGAAGCCGAAATCCCAGAAAAACATGTTTACATTCTTTCCCTGGGTCCGGCAATCAGCTCAGTAATGGAAACGGTGCTGGTAGATTCTGATATGTTTGTTGTTTAGATGTCCTCGCTGACAAACCAGCCGGATTTTCCCCACATTCCTGTCATAGAAAAAAGCCAGACTACAAATACAGCCAGGAGTGACAACTTGGCTGGTCTGACTGCACACACAGAGAGCTCCGGCAGCGCAGTTTCACTATCTGTCTGAACCCTTTTTAGTGGTTAGCCTGCGGTTTCCTGCAGCAGCTCCGAGTGTACTGACAGCAGGACTCCTGCAATGTTCACTGTGTCGTCGAGTTACTTTCACGAACAGCCTGGAAGGAGAGAGTGAGAGCAGGCCAGAGGGAGGGGAATGGATGGAGGGAAATTTAAAAGACGCAGGTGAGATTAGAGGGTTAATATGTGAATTGCAAATCTCCCAAACTCTCAGCCGAGCTTTTAAGACATTCCCCACAAAATGGCTTCTGTGTGTCACTGTGGCGGCGAGCAGCAGAGCGGCGGACCTCGAGAATGGTCCCGCTGTGTGCAGAGTGTTTGTGGACTGTGGCTGAGCTGATGGACACGACCCAGGAACAGGCCTGGAATCAATTTAGTGCGTCCAAAAAGTGCCTGTGAATGTAAATAAAGCTCTTGAGCAAACAAACGCTTTTCCGAGAGGCACACACAAACACGGAGAAATGCAAAAGGCCTACAAAATGAATCAAATGCTGGTGGGCCCCCTTCAAGTAGATGATGAGAACCCAGCTCTGAGCCCTTGTATCCACATAAATTAAAACCATGGCTCTTCTTCCTGCCTTCTGGCTAATTTGAAGTGTTTTATCCCTGAACTGATCTGAGATAACGCCACGACAGAAGAACAACGACAATAAGAAGACAACATCATCCCCCTGTTCCTCTCCTCCCTCTTTTTCTGCTCTGTTTCCAGCTTCCCCTCTTACTACCACCTCATTCAGCTCAGGAACTGGGGACACACAAGGCCTTGTGATCAGCCCCAAGAAGAACAAGACTGGGAAACTATGACTCTTACTAGCCAAGCCTGTTTACACAGATGGTGGCAAGCTTCATTATTTTTGTGAGGGGTGTGGAAGGAGGAGGACTGGCTGAATTTACAGAGGTTGTTTATAAGCTCAAAGAGGGATGGACACGGAGAACATTGGGTCAGAACATTTCCAGTGTGTTGCACATTATCAGCCCCCTCAACCACCCAGCCTTTCAACAACTCCTCTACCTCAAGGATTTCACGCTGTCATCAGTTTAAGACCTCTCCAGAAATTTTATATACCCACTCCGGCAAACAGTTAGTACTTTGAAATCATCATTTATCATGTGAAGCCTACACAGATTTGGGCTGGTAAACAGTCATCATTGTGTCAGACAAGGATGAAAGCAGCAGGCACTCTGTCCAAATCTCTTTTTGGAATGAAGATTTTGATTTGCAGCAAGGCTGCAGATCACATCATTTTAATGTATGCATTTTATTTATTTGTTTTTATTTAAAATCAGTGAATCAGTGTTTTTAGGTACATACATGGTCAAAACAACCTGCTGAAGTTCAAAGTGGGCATCAGAATGGGGAAGAAAAGAGATGTGAGTCACTTTGAACAGTCCATGGTTGTTGGTGCCAGATGAAGCTGCTCTGAGTATTTCAGAATCTGCTGATCTACTGGGATTTTCCTGCATCACCATCTCTAGGGTTTCCAGAGAACAGTTGTAAATAAAGAAAACATCCAGCTAGCTGCAGTTCCCAGGGTGAAATGCTTTGTTGATGCCAGAGGTCAGAGAAGAATGGCCAGACTACTTTGATATGACAGGAAGGCAACAGAAGCTCAAATCTCCGCTTATTTAAAAAAAAATTATTCAGAAGAGCATCTCTGAATGCACAACGTGATCACACTGGGTGCCACTCCAGAATTTGTTGTAAACGTGAAAAGATGGATCCATCCTGCCGTGTGTCAGTGGTTCAGGCTGGCGGTGTTGTGTGAAGCTGTGAAGCAGGGGTCCCCAATCCCAGTCCACGAGGGCCGGTGTCCCTGCAGGTTTTAGATGTGTCCTTGATCCATCACAGCTGATTTAAATGGATAAATGACCTCCTCAACATGTCTTGAAGTTCTCCAGAGGCCTGGTAATGAACTAATCATGTGATTCAGGTGTGTTGACCCAGGGTGAGATCTAAAACCGGCAGGGACACCGGCCCTCGGGGACTGGGATTGGGGACCCCTGCTGTGGAGGATACTTTAATGTCCTCCTTTGGGACCATTAGTATCGACTGAGTATCACTGAAACACCACAGCCTTCCTGAGTATTGTTGCTGATCATGCCCATCCCTTTATGACCACAGTGCACCCATCTGCTGATGACTGCTTCCACCAGGCTAGACATCATGTCACAAAGCTGAAATCACCTCAAACTGGTTTCTTGACATGTACTCATGTCATGTGAGAATGGGAGATTCGTGTCATTGATCTGCTGCAAACAAATTTGCAGGAACTCTGATGTCATCATGTGTTTTAATAAGGACAAAATCTCCACAGTGTACCCATCTATCGACACATCTATCTATCTCAGGGGTGGGCAACTCCAGGCCTCAAGGGCCGGTGTCCTGCAGGTTTTAGATCTCACCCTGGGTCAACACACCTGAATCAAATGATGAGTTCGTTCCCAGGCCTCTGGGGAACTTCAAGACATGTTGGGGAGGTAATCTATCTATTTAAATCAGCTGTGTTGGATCAAGGACTAGGGATGGGTATTGATAAGATTTTAACGATTCCGATTCCATTTTCGATTCTGTTTAACGATTCGATTCTTTATCGATTCTCTTATCGATTCTTGTTTTTAAAAAGGAGGACACTAAGGTCGATTAGCTTAGAACTGTTTTATATCTTCTCTTTCAACAAGATAGAAATTTAGGAGTAACATGGCCTTACAAACCCAACAGTGAGATCTTAAGAGATCCAGCCTACAGCTCTTCAATGGGGTGTCACAGGGTCCCCGGGGAAAATTGTAAACGTAAAATAATAAAATAAATATTCTTCTGTAGCAATAACAAAGTATAACATAAATTATTCTGTAGCAATTACACAAGAATATTCAGTAATGTCCCTGCCTACAATTAAACACATTCACTTACCATCTGCTGTGGCAAATGGCTGCAAGGTTTTGACCACAAACTAATCACTGCTCGGTGACATGCGGGCCTGAAAAGAGACGCTACCGGTGGACTGCAGCGACAACTGCCAGCGAGCGCCAGCCAGACTCTGTCTGTCTGTCTCATCATGGTCACCTAAATGCACAATGGCAGGTTTTGTAATAAAGCAGATTGCGCTAACATAATATGCACTGTTAGTTGATTATTTACCTGCCGCATTAACGGGAGAGGACGTGCAAACGTTACCGCTGCTGCTGGGTTGAGATTCACGAGTCCGGAGCGGAATTAAAGACATTCATTTAAGTTCATCGCGTGTTTTGTGAGCAAATGCTTTTGCGTATTCGTAGTGTTTCCTCCCTTAATGAAATATCTACTTTGCAAGTATTGCAAGTTGCCCTGAACGGATGACAATCCGTTCTCGTAAAGTATAAACAAACTTTTGAGCGTTTGAGCCGCTTAGGCGCCGTGTTTCCTGCCAGGTACGCTCCGACGCTCCGCAACGTGGTGACGTCATTCGGGGCGACTGGAATCGATAAGGGAATCGTTTGCAAAAATGGCAAACGATTCCAAGGAATTGAAACAGTGGGAACCGGTTCTCAACAAGAACCGGTTTTCGATACCCATCCCTATCAAGGACACATGTAAAACCTGCAGGACACCGGCACTCGAGGCCTGGAGTTGCCTACCCCGATCTATCTAAATACCTTTGCAGGTATTTGAATAAGGAAACAAACCTTCTGCAAGGTCGAGAGATTACGAGTATCACTTTTGGAGAAGACAGCGCTAATAATGAAATGTCCAAAACATTACAGTAACCACCTTCTTTAACAGCAACTTTGTGGTTCACTGACAGATACATTATCACATTAATTTTCTTCATACTTAAAGAGTTCTGAACTCATTATAGAGGTGAGCACTTCAGATCTGGTATCGTATTGATAACCTGGGTAATAACTGTTGGCACATTTGGCACTCAAATTCAAGTCTTTGCAGCACCTAATATTTTGTCCAATCACCACACAGAACTCAGTATTTGACTTCATTTTAATGTATTTCTTTAATCATTTTTTAGCAACCCTCCTGTTACCCAACACGTTTTTACCATTTTTTTCAAAAAATGTAAAACACTGTAAAACTAAAACTTGCCTTTTAGAGTTGTCATAATTTTAGAAAGAAAAATGTTGGATGAAATGTTTAAAAAGACAACTTAATGCTGATCGACGCACGGGCCAAGGAGTGAAACGTGTTTTTTCTGCCTGCCATGTGGGCGCGCAGACACCTGCACGCGTCCTCTCACATGTGCACCCTCTGAGCCCGTCTCTTTCTCATCCTAGCCTGTGGCACAGAGCCTCCCTGGCTGGCAACCATATGTTGATGACTCTTCATGAGTACAGTAGCGCTGACGATCAGCTCTATGAAATTACATGAAGCTTGAAGAAGGAGGAAATTGCTTATACGGTGGATGCATCCGGTGCTGTTAATATAAACGGTGTCCGGATTATGGCCGCTGTGATGAAGACATGTGCAAACACTGTTGTGGAAGACAGGCGCCCTGTGACTCACCTATCAGGTGCAGAAGGGTCAGAGGTCACAGCTGCAGTTAATTAACATACCATGCCGGAGCACTGACAGCACGTTGGGCTGTTAATTCGACCCACATACAGAATAAAGAATGTTTAGGTTTCCCAGTGTATCAGCCTTTACAGTTATCAAAGGTGTTTTTGTCTCTTTGTGTTCTTTCCCCACATTCTCTCATCACCTTCTTCGCTCTTTTACTCACTCCTTTGTTCCAGCCGCAAAATTTGTAGCAGACCTGAAAGGTGAGCCCAGCCCAGCCTCTCATCGTAAGCTGCGTGTTTCACATTACAGGAATATTTCCACTTTGTATTTTGCTAACCTCTGGTGCTGATAAAAAAGCTCCAGAGCTCCCAAAGGAACGGCTTTCCTTCAGGGCGCTTACAGTGAGCGAATGTCTGAGCTCGGGAACATAACAAGAGGTCTATTCACGTGGCTCCCGCTGAGCATAGCGAGCAAAAGCCCGTCCAGCTCAGCAAGAAAACACATGAGGCAGGGATCTGAGCTGCTGAGCCAAAGCAGAGCACACCGTTTACTTGCAGACTACCGAATGTTTCCAAACTGCATCGAAAAGCCATTTTTGCAGGTTGTTTAGTAGCAGTCCAGTTTGTGCCACAAAAAACCACCTTTTCTTAAAGCAGATTAACACTGTGTGATCATCTTAGCCACTTCTCTGGAGGAATCACACCTTTTCCCACTGTGTACTGACTGGACCATGAAATATTACCTTGATCGTAGTGGGAGTTATCTGCTGTATTTCACTGGGTTTCCACACTCAGCTGGAAACAAATGATTCCCTTTTCACTATTTAACTTTTTTTCTGCAAATTGTAAGACTTTATGCAGTAAATGAGTGTGTATTAGCAGATGTTTTTGTGAAGTTTTTTAGCACCAGGTGGTAACAGGAGAAAAAAAATGTGAGGCTCAGGCAATGAAGAGAGGCTTTGAGAGGAATCTGTGAGCAGGTTTTTGCAGAGATGGCGAAACATCCTTTGTTTCTCATAGAGGGCATACAGTCAGAGACCAGGTGTGCATGAAAGCACAGAAACACAGGTGAGCCCTCATCATAAAGGTAAAGACACGTCATATAGAATCCCATTTTACTGGACTTCAACAAAGCTTCATATGTTCACAAACACACATCTATTCATAGGTACAGTACTGTGCAAAGACTTCCATCATTTCTTCATATTTTCCTTCCGAGGAGCCTTTTTAGTCATTTTAAAGTCATCTTTAAAATTTTCTTCAGTCCATTACTTGTACCTGACCGTTTTCAGAAGAATGATTTTTGTCTTGTTTTGTTTTGCTTGGTTGTTAAGACACTTAACACTGACTTAGGATTTATTCAAGTATAAAAAAGGAGCTTAACTCAAGAGATGAACCAGCTTAATGTCTACACATAACAGAAAACATAGCAAAGAACTGATTTTTAACTGTATCTTGAGGCACTTTGTTGCTGCCAGCCTGTTACAAAGATACACACAGTGGGGGGAAATAATTTGAATGATGAATTTGAAAAGAACACAAAAAAAGTTATAAATTGATTTCCATGTCATTGAGTGAACAACTCAACCAAAATTCTGGCTCCACAGACTGGCTGTGTGCCCAAATTCAGCAGGAGATCAAATCATTATTTACTGCACTATAATGTGTTTGCATTTCTTTAATTCAATCTCCAAAAAATGTGCAAATGATAATACAGTTATCATGAGAGGTATAAAACTGTGTTTTTAAAGAGCTATTAGCTGAAAACTTCATGGTGTTGTGCAGTTTGTCCTTTAAAAGTTTGAGGATACAGGACACGTGGAGGATAAAAAAAGAAGTGTCAGCCCTGAAAACTGTCTGCAGCCTATGAACAGTATCTGAACACATATGACACAGGATGTGAGAGATGGATCCAGTCCTTATAGTAAAACATTAGGTAGTTTTACTTTATGGTAAAGCACGGTGGAGGCTCTGTCACGATACAGACTACTTAAGGACCAGAACCTTGACTAAGAAAATTCAGTTTGTCTTAACAGATTTGGACTGATGTTCAAGCTCTTACCTTATATAATGTGTTTCCATTTATGTTTTCACATTTCAATACATCTCTCTGTAAATACAGAGATCATAACAATGTATCCAGAACCCCACAAATGCAACATTTGCATCATTAAATGATTTGCAAATTTAATGCTGTTTTCTTTTTTTTTAACATCACCTCAGGTCATGGTACAGAGATTCTTTGGTATGTAATTTGCAACCAGTTTGGTTCTGGAGGTATGGAGGTGGGTGGTGGGGCAGGTGGTGGTGGGGTGTCCCTGTCCTGGAATAGCTCCCCCGGACTGGAATGTTCTGGGGAATGTGTAGCGCGGAGGTTTGATTGGCTCAGGAGGGGAAGCGTGTCTGTCTGCGTATGTGTTGTCAGAAGGTTATGGAATCCGCGCAGAGAGTCAGTGAGGAGAGATCCATCGTTACACTCGTTTGGTAACAGCCTCGCTCTGGTCACCAGGCTGACAGCTGACCACGTTGGTGGCTTAGGCCTGCCTGTCTGCACCTTGTTGTTGTGGCTTCTGTCACCTTTCCCCACGGCTTGTGTGGGTATGAATGTGTGTCACACCATTGATCGCTTACCAGGCTTTGTGAAATCCGATCTGCCTCGTCCATCTCAGACCAGCAGAGCACAGACAAGCAGGCCATTAGGCCCCTCTGCTCTGCAGGTTAACCTTTGAACTCCAGTCCCCCGTTTGACCAGAATGGACCGAGAGGCCGTGTGGGGTCAGCATTTTGCTAGGTCATCACAGGCTATCAGCAGCTATCTGTGCATCTGCCAATAAGCAGCGACTTCTCAAGGTCTACAAACATTACTGACTTCCATAGAGGCCGGTGCAAACAGGCAAACACAAATGCATGCGACCATGAGGTGCACACATACCTAATCTAGAAATTTACGAGATATAAGTGGAGCTGCAATGAAGCAGAGCTGCACAGAAAGGCTGACGGGAGCGTTTAAGAGAGGGCATCAGGCTCTCACGGCCCAGCCCGCTGGAAGCGATGGCCCTGCAGGATTCCTGTGTGAACCCTGGGTTCCTGCTCTCGCTCCCTGCCCGGCAAACCCAAATCTCTGCCACAACATCCCAGACAGGAGGACTACTCCCACTGCTGTGTTTGCTCAGCTGCGCTGGCTTTGTATCAGTGTATCGAACCCTCTTGTTTCTGCTCCCTGGCTGTTTTCTCCCTCTTCTTCTGTTTGGTTTCTTTTCTTCCAACTGTTTGTGGCCTTTTTTTTGTTCTCTGTTTGGCTTTCACAGCGTACATCTGACATTTTTCACAAGATTGACGGCAGGTCACGAGGTGGAGGTGAGGCAGCTACCTGCGGAAGTCTCATGTCTCCTGCCACATAGTGTCACGTTGGTGTCAACATGCACAGCAGTCACGTAAACCACCTCTCTGCTTTGGACTGCGATCGCTCTGACTCGCTGCAAAAGAGGCCAGATCTATTAATCTGGTTAGCGGGCACAAACATAAACAACTTAACAGCCTTTTTCTTCTTCCTTTTACAGCCTGGCTCATAAATACAATTTAAGCTGATTTTGATTCGTCAGCGTGGATGCAGCATCACTTGAAACCACACAAATTAAAGTTCATTTTGTGCGCGTCTAACCTGCAAAGATGCGTAACCGCTTGCGTCGTGGCGGCGGCCCCAGCCCCGACACCCCTGCGCACTCGTCCTCGTCGTCGCAGTCGCCGCTCTCAAATTCCTCCTCCCCCTCATCGCTCCACCCGTCCGCTCCTGCTCCACGAGACCGGGCTCTCCAGCGCTTCTCAGACACCGTCACAATCTGCAGCAACTGTGGGACAAACAGGAAGCGGTTAAAGGTAATCATGTGAAAAAAATGCACCCTCAGCCTCTCCGTGAGTCACTCTGCGGCTGCGGAGTGGGCCTGCGCATATTAAAAGTTTAACAAAGCTGTGAAAATAAATAAGGGGTGTCTCTTGATCTGAGTGTGTAGCATGTGATTATAACAGGGTGAGGGGAATTCCAGGGAAAAAGGAAAAAGTCGGCGAGATCTAAAAAAGGTTGGTATTTACCAAACGTGTATGATAATCACCAGGCAGGAGAAACAGTTTTGTTATCGGTGCCAGTTTTGTTATTTTGGTCCGAACGTGATTCATTCAAAGGGCTGTGGCTTTCGCTCCATGTAATTTGCCGGTCGAAAAAGAAACTGTGGGGTAAGCAGACTGGTGTGATTGTGTTGTTACTGGCAAACATCATTGTCTTGAGTGGTTGTCTCAGGGCAACAAGGATAACACCACATAACACACTCCGCCCGAGTGGACATCAAGGTCCCCCCCTCCCCCGGCAACTAAAAATACACAGCTGGATGTAAGATTAGGAGAAATGATGTTTGCAATATTTTTGGAGCATTTTAGCTCGAAAGGAAGAGCCGGATAAGATAAAATCCTGCAGATGGATCAATACGACATCAAAGCAAGAAGGTAAAAGACAAACATGCACCACAAGCTCGAGTAAGTGTGCGACAGAAATGTGATTTTCAGCATAGCCTTTATGCAGTTTGGCCTCTGGGCTGGAAAAGCAGTGGCTGTGTGACTTAGACAATTTACAGAAGCTCACAATGAGTTCTGCAACACATTCCTAAACTTTTTCTTCCTTTGTTTGGGAGAAATGTGGGAAACTCATCAACTCATAAATCATAAAAAATACCCCGGAGCTGTTAAGCTAGTTCATTAACGATGTTTAAATTCCAGTCGATCTAGTAAATATATCAAGCTTTACACGTTTAATAACTTAAACTGAATGAAGCATCCTTGAAAAACCTCATTCAGTTCCCATCTTACATGAAAAAAAATGTGTGTGAGAGCTTGGAGACAACCTACACGGCCGCACTCCGACCATTGTTCGGGCTTCACGACATCGCACGTGATTGAGAGCCTCGCCAAAGGAACAGATGTGCTAAATTCCAGCCGCCTGCCCTCCGAGCCTCCTCTCATCTCGCCGCTCGAGCTCCTCCTTATTTGTTTTTTTATTGATTTCCTTCCTATCTGTGTACGTCAGCATGCATATTTTGCTGTTGTTTCTAGTTGTCTTTGGGAGAAAATTGAGTTCATGTGGGCCTCGTCTCAGGTCAGCTGCGACGTCTGTCTGGGCCCAGACTCATGTGTGAGTTTGTGTGCGCGCGACAGAGAGCGGAGGTATAAAAACCCCGAGTTAATCACAGAATTACGTCAGTCAGAAGATAAACAACCCTGTTCCCTTCGCCTCCATATACAAGCCAGTCAATCTGGGTTTTACAAGTGACATAAACTCTAAATTTTGGAGAGGGAACACACATTACCCTGTTCCCAGCACAGCCAACCAACAAACCTCCATTCATTTCGCAACATTGAGGCCATACACGGATGATGACCACAACATTTTTAAAAGCCTGGTCACTTGGACCGAGGGACGGACAAACAGTAACTCACAGACATCGGACAGCGGATCCATAGGAATATTTCAGCTTCTTTTTGAGGCTGTGCAGCAAAGCACCACCTGCTGACAGAGCTGCGCCCTCATGAAAACACCCCGTTATCTTCCACAAGTAACCTCTCCACATCGTGAATGGAACTTTAATGTACTGAACTGTGTTAAAGAGAGATATGTGTTTGCCTGCATTCGCCAGAGCCCTCCACAGATTTACCAAGCTGGTCCCGAAATTCCTCCTAACGGCTTGTATCCTGGCAACTTGTCCAGACTCAGGCACGGGAGGGGCAAACCTTGTTAAAAGGCAAACAGACACTTGTAAAGCGGGGAGAGAACGAGGTGGCTCGGGGTATTTTAGAACAAAACCTAAAAAAAGGAATGAGGAGAGGAGGGAAAACTACTGATGTCAACAGCCCCGTTTGGAGTTTACTGCCATGAGCAGATCTTCACCTTCCAGTATACACACAAACTCGCATAAACAGACATTCTGACGTCTGCTTTACTACATCCTGACGGTAGATGACACACGGATAAGTGTTTACAGTCGTGCAGGATCTGCAGCTTGGTGGAGCTTTGAGCTCAGCGCTAATGTGTCGGCAGGCTAATATCCTCACAATGACAGTGCTGACACACCGGTGTTTGTCAGGTTTAATGTTTACCATCTTAGTTTGGCATGTCAGCTAATGTCACAATCAATTTGTTTAAAAGAATAAATGTTTTGGGTGAATGACCAAATTGAATCACTTAAAAGCTCTTAGTCAGCTGTGAGCAAACATGAGGGGATATATTCAGTCACTGAATGAGTAATTCAGTTCATTATCCTAACATGGAGGCTCTTTACTCCACGGTAAAGGTTAATGTAGCTGGGAGTTAACGCTATACAATCAATGGCCTGCTTCTTCAAACAGAAAACCACACGAAAGCAAACACACACCTTCAAGTTTAATGTGAAAAAGTCAGACGATCCCCACCGATCTCTCAACTTTACAGCAGAATTAAAAATGTTTACATCCTGCTACACAGAATAAATATTCTTGTCTCTATAGTCAGTTTTCCCCTTCGTTAAGATACATTTAGTCATTTTTAAAGTTTATTTAATGGAAAAAAATGTGGCACATAAATATACATTGATTAGCAGTGTTGGTCAAGTTACTTGAAAAAAGTAATTAGTAATTAATTACTGATTACTTCTCCAAAAAAGTAATCCCATTACTTTGATTACTTCTTTACAAAAGTAATTAGTTACTTAGTTACTTTTTACAAACATGATACACAACCTGAATAGGTAATAAAGCAACAGACCTTTCAGCCCAATTCTACTTTTATGCATCATCCATCATGTAAAATGTAATCAAATGAAAAAGTCTCTTTCTAAAAATTGTTTTATGAGTTTTAATCTTTTAACTTTATGCACATTGCATTAAGCAAAAATGTAATTATATGCAACAATCTTTGACTTGAAGAAATTGTTGAACATTTAAACCTATTTTCTGCATATTCCAGCATATAAAATAAAATGTTTTGTGTTTACACTCTTTCAAACAGATGCAAGCAAAACACAGCAGAAAATAAATAAAATCACAGATTCAGCGGCACTGAGTCCTGTCGCTCTTAAATCTATGTTCACCTGTTTAGCACGAGTGGGGCGGGTGGAGGTTTGCCCACAGCCGTCATGTCAGTGGAGGATCCGGGGGTTTCTCTGTAAATTTCACCTTCACATGCTCGGGGCTTGCTCAGAAGTTTAGGGGTTTTTCGCTGTAAAAAGAAGTTTTCTTCCCACGCAGTGAACAGCGGACGTAATGTTTTTGTCACTTTTTACAGAATCAAACTAAAAGTAAGGTCAGTACTTCCACGCTTTAAACGCTGCACGGTCATACTCTCCCCCGCACTCGATATGTTATCCATTGTTGATCTGCACGCGCTTCCATCATTGTCATGAGACACTCTCACAAACAGTACAGTAACACAGTAACGCAGCGTGCTTACAGGAAAGTAACAGTAATCTAATTACCTTTTTTGCAGCAGTAATCCCTTACTTTACTTGTTACTTGAAAAAAATAATCAGATTACAGTAACGCGTTACTGCCCATCACTGTTGATTAGTGTGTAATTATTATCTTCCAACAAACTGATGCAGTCTCATACACTGCAGGGTGCCGCCATGTTGCCCTGCCACCTTGAATACCATGGCTGAGATGGATATCACCGTTCCCCCAACCTCGCTTTATGTTTGTGGCTGGAGAACCACCAACTTATAGATGCTTGCATTCAGTGGAGGGACGTTTAAGTTCATGCCTGGACCTTCAGACTCAGACATGGTGTGTTATAATCTGAGGTGGGCAAAAATGCAAAGGAGAGAGACAACCAGCAACTTAATAAAATGTCATCCTGGTCCTCAAGCATTATGCCCCAAACTGAAGTTACATACAAACTTACACAAACATGCTCTTTTATTCCCCCAAACTGTTACAATTACTTATTGTCAGATTAGAGATGTGACCCTCCCAGCTCCTGACAGCTGACAACAACAAGGCTCAACAACAGCAACAGCAAAGCTAACATTATTCCAGCTAATATTTAGTTTAATTTCATTCTTACATCGTATGAGAGTTTAGTATCCAACAATCCATGACAAAGAAGTTCAGGAAAAAAAGTATCCTCACCAAATCACCTCAGTATCGCTGTCATCAGACAGATGTGAGCTTCTCGGACTCATTAACCTATATTGGACTCGTTACATAATGGGGCAGGTGCCAACGAGGCCAGTGGCTGCTATTAGACGAGTAATAAATATAAATGAAAAACATATAAACATGCTAGCTGGATATATGCAAAGCAACACATGTAAAAATGTTAAGACACAAAATCAATAGCAGTTTAAACTTGGTGTGTCATCTGGTTGGTGTGACCCGTCTAGCGCGCGCCTACACCACTAGTAACCGCCGCTGCTTGCAGATCTATGAAAAGGTGACCCGAGTCTGTAAGTCCCTCCACCCTTTGGAGTCAGGTGGAACTACAGGGGAATTGGAGGAGAGCTGACCCCTGGCAGTGGTGCGTGAACATGCCCTCGTGGCCGTGAACCAGATCCCCAGCTATGGGTAATTAGCACCACTGCCTTGTGGTTGTGTCGGGAGTGACAAAGACCATAGGAGTGTCGGGAATCTGGATTCCCTCCCCGATCCTTGGATTCTGACCTGGTACAAGAAAACGACTCGAGACAGACGCAATTCAATTCAACACTTCTTTATTCACCATGTACATGGGAGATGTGCACAGCGCTAAGCATCCTGCAGATCCGAAGGGCGCTCCCTCGGTCTGTTACATATATAGTATATCTTATCAGATGTTTTTTTCACACCTGCCTTTCCTGTGTGGTTAGTACTCTGTGCTGTTGCATTATTCATGCACAGTTTCAATAAAAACACCTCCCTATATGATTTATCTGCCCCAACTTCTATTCCTATTTCCCTGCACATGCCCTCATTTCCTGTCTGTGTGGGTGACTTTTACATGAACTCTCTATGCACCTTAAGCTTCACTACTTAGTTTTGTGTTCCAATCTGCTGATCTATATCTTTATCTATACTTATTCTGATGTGTTAGACAGCCGCTAGTGCGGTTTGTTCTGTACTATTTCCTATATTATTTTTACTATTTTTCTCCTACAGCTACACAGAAGCCTGCCCTCACAAAAAGGCCTGACCTTAAGATGACCCTCTCATACTCTAATGCAGCAAGCTAACACTACCACAGGAGTAAACCCCGACACAAAATCCAGAATGGAGTCTCAAAGTTGGTTGGATGGCATTCTTGTCACTGTCAGGAAGCTCCTGCATCCTCCCGCCATTCCAAATATATCCTGCCACTGGATCCAGAAGTCCAACTCACTTTAACCCCAATCACACACACAAGTCACAACTTCCAGCAAAAAGTCGTCGTCCTCATGGCAACCGATGAATTACACTGTAAAATGTGCGGTGCGGCTGCAGCATGAAAACTGAGGGAACATCGTACGTTCATTTGGCGAACATACCATAAATGTAAATTTTGAACCTTAAAATAATAAGACATTTATGATCCACCTCAGCTTCAGAGCTCTGATCACTGAGCAGTTCAGAGAATGCTGTTATTCTTCTGAGGAAATATTTTTATTAAAACAATTCTCGGGATTTTGAACAGAAAAAAAGTTCTGTGCACATCACAACGACTGACATTCTAAGATTAATTGTTTTGTCTTAAACCACTGTACTGGATAAATCAATATTTAGCCCTGGTAATGGAGCACAATTAAAATGTCAAAGAAATAACAATTCATTCTGATGAAGACATGAACGCTGTTGTTGTCACAGTACATCTAGTGGGCACAGAAGTCACTGTGGATTAAATATTTAGAGACCACAAATATGCCAGCCGACCAAGTAAGTCTAGAAATATTTTGCCGAGCGCGAGAAACCTACCAGTGACACCAGAGGCAGTTTACAGGAATAGTTCTCACGGGTATTACTGCTAACCTTCATGACAGTTTCATAACTGTTAAGATAAAGTAGTAGACAAACCAACTAACCGACCAACATTGCTATTGTCTCAGAGCTAATCTTTTTTTTAACATGTTGATTATAATGTAGTTTCATGCACACATTTGAGTGAAGAGCATATGAGCTGTACATGGAGAATGCATGAAAACGGTTTTGGAGAATTAAAAAAAGAAACTGTTTATGCCGGCATGGCACTGACCCTTCTCCACAGAGGGACGGGGTGAGGATGACAGGGCAGTAGCTCTGTGGCAGAGCGCTGTGGATTCTGCCCACTGGCTGCCTGCCTCTGCTGCGGCTGCGGTAGCGTGTAGGGGTGGGGTGTATGTTTGTATCGAAAGTGACGCTGCGCTTTTGGCATGGCAAAGCCGCTGCGTGATACGCCAAGAGCATCCAGATTTACCACAAGAGGAGAAACCTCAAGCAGCTCTGAACTGGAATCTTCTGCAATTAAAAAAAAGAGAGAAAAGAAAAACCGAAGCAAGAGGAAGCAGGGAGGAAACAAATAAAAGGGAGTTGTTGTTTTTTCGAGAAATGTTCGGCATGTTTTCCATTACGAGAGGAAATCTCTCGCTCTCCTCTTCTCTGTTTCGCGAGTAGCATCGGGAGCTGGCTCCCACAGACAGCTGGACACAGGGAACATGTAATCAGCCTGACCATAGGCATCCCGCACGCCACAGGGTTCACCTCCCTTTAACACAAAAGTGCAAGTCACACCAAGGAAACATGGGCTCAAAGGCTGCACACAAAGCCCAAACATGTGGTAGATTGCTCAATGCAGGCCGGCCCAGACAGAGACACAGAAACCACAAGTCTGTCACTGCCTCCCACACATGACATGAACTCCACACAGGGTCACTGCTCCACACGACAGCTGCAGCTGAGCCTCAGAGCCTCTGGCTGACCTCCGCTGATAGAAATCAACCTGCGCTCGCTGATCATCAGCTGTGGTCTGCTCGAGCTGGCACCGAGATCTTGGATCACATTTTGCCATAAGTCACAGAAATGTTCAGAATGTAGGAAGAGCCTGGTTGAATGGGTGATAGTCAAAAACAGAGAGGATGAGTAAAAAAGGAAAAGTGCATGGAATTTTTTTTATCAGTGTCTGTGATTGGGATCAGGGCCTGTGTTATGTCCTCCTCTCCATGCACAGGACTTGTCTGGACATGCTGCTATGTGACTCGGCCCAGATGGAATCTGCAGGACTGAATGTTTCTATCAGTGCTTCAACACATTTACATCACGCCTGCAAATCTAATCTATAGAATTTAAGGATTAGGTTTCCAAACAGACTACCTCCCATAACTTAAAAAAAAAAAAGGTTCCTGAGTGTTGATGGTTTCTATAATTGTTCTGACCTGAAGGCAATCAGTGACACAGTGATGAAATTAGCTGACCTGATTTATGGGGTTTCAGTCCTGCTTTTTTAGAGTAGCTTTGCATGACTCACAATTAAAAATAATCCTTATTTACCTGATACTGTCCACCTGTGTGAAACAAACAGTTTTAGCCCCTCTCCCTTTGTGGGAGCGTTTTTCTCCACAGACTCTGTAGTCCTCCTCCACCCTACAAAGCTTTTCAGTGTCTGATGAGCTGCAGGAAAAGTGTTTCCTCAATAAGCAGCGCTGTTAGAAGGCTAAGTTAACAAATGTTCATGGGAATAAGGCGGCAGTGCAAAGAACTTCCAGGAAGTGTTGGGTACTAAAGCAGAGGTTTTCCTGGAATAAAACAGGCCTATAATTAAAAAAAAAAAAAAAAGGTCACAAATGCAGTGGTGTGCAAAAGTCTTGAGTCACCCCTCATTTGTTTATATTTTGCTTCCCAGTAGCCAGACATGATGTAATTCTCATCCAGGCTTTCTAGTTGTTTCTTTGGACACTGGCAGATTTTTTCACACATTTTCAGTCCATTCCTTGTACCTGACCAGCATTTTTCTGTTTAGCTGCTTAACAGTGACCTATAAATCATTCAAGCATGAAAAATGGCACCTAACTCCAGGGATGAAGAAGTCCTATATGCACATACAGCAGACAATTTACAAATAACTCATTTTAAATTGAATCTTTAGGCACTAGTGGCCTGTCACAAAAACAAATAATAAGTTCCCATTTCTTTACAAAGTTAAAAAAATTATGCAGTTTAACAGACAAAGTGGCACGAACCAACAAGGCGATTCCCAAAGAGCTGTTTATTGTAAATGTGTATCCATATCTCAGCATGGTGTGCAGTGTATCTTTAAAGAATATGAGGAAAAAGAACAAGTGGAGTACAAAAGAAGTGGCAGGCCTAAAAAACAAGTACAGCAGATGAACAGTATCTGAGACTCGTGTTCTTAAGAAACAGGAAAATAATTCAGGAAGGACCTGAGAGAGGACCTAAGGACACCGAATGGAACACTATCAGTCATGGATTGGACTCCCCAGATCCTGGACCTCAGCATTATTGAAGCAGTGTGGGATCATTTTGACAGAGGATGGAACAAACAGACGAAACATCCAAAGAACAGCTTTGAATGTCCTTTAAGAAGCCTGGAGAACTACATAAGCTACATAAGAAAGTTCGGGCTGTGTTAAAGAATAAAGGTGGTCACGTGAAGTTCATTCAGACTTTACAAACTCTGTTCTTTATGCTGTATGTTCTGATAAATCATTGAACCTCGCATTTCTCTAGCAATGGCTCGAGACCTTTGCACGGCCCTGTATTTTCCACACAATGCTGCTGATTTTTCTTTGAAGACCAAAACATCTTTGGTACATGTCACAACCCTTTGATGTGGAGTCTGACTCACACACATGCTCCAAACTGATGCTGATGTTGCCCCATGTCTGCTGAGTGTGTGTTGGAAAATATTTGCTAAAATATTACCCACAATTCTCATCAGGTAGGAAACTATTGTTTTGATGGACATGTGGAATGCTTTCAAGCAGTCTAGCCACATGTTCTAAACTTTCCCATCTTTATTTAGAAGTGAAACCAACCTCACAGTGAACCTCAAGTGTCGGTAATAACCCCTTCTTCCACTGAGAAAGCACAAAGCTCCAAAAACGGATGTTTGCATCATGCCTTTGTTTCTCCGACTAACCTGAAGTTCTGTTTACAGCATGTTTAATTGTCTGATTGTATGCATGTGTTAGCCTCTCAGCCTTCTTCTAAGCAATGCTTGCCATAGCTCAGAAGTGTGCTTGAGGAGTATAATTCTGTTATAACTAACAGAAATAGTGTCCTGAACTAAGAAAATTAGACCCAGATTATAAGACGTTTCTCCCGTACCTTCCTGGTTAGAAATAGTTTGCGACACTCTGGTATTGATATAAAAGCGTCTCTAGCAGAAAAAAGGTACAGCACATTTTTAAAGCAAGCGTGCAGGTCATTGTGTCAGACAAAGCCTTTTCATCACGCACTGTTTTTCTTGATAAATGAAGGAAATGGACTTTCCTTGCATCTAATGCGTACATGTCCCGTGAGCCGCTGTGTTCCTGTCACGCTGGCAGATATCCCTGTTCGGAGCTCGTAGCCTGGGGAGAAACGGCATGAGAGTGGAAATAAATGAGGCACATCATGGGAGAGTAGAGACAGATAGACAGACAGATGGAGGAATGACAGGAGGCGCTTTCCACAGAGTGAGTCATGGAAAGCTCCTCAGCGGGACAGAGCGGCGTTTGGGTCAGCGCAGCCTGCCTCGCATCCCCACCCGCTCTCCTCGAGTCGTTACTCAACTTTTATTGAATGTGAAATGTAAAGAGAGGAGGAGGAGGAGGAGGAGGAGGAGGACCAGCGCTGTCTCATTCTCCTCTGTTTCTTCTCCCCTCACCCTCCTGTCTTCCTCTATCTGTCCACGCTCGAGCATGTCACGCAACAGGAGCTCAGCCTCAGACGGTTAATGCAGACAAAATTAATTTCCTGATGTTCATTCCAGTCGGACACAGAACACGCAGGAGGAAAAAAAAGAAGCGTTTCTCCGGTCCGGCATGAAACTGGGAGTGTTTCTGCTCCACCTTAGCCCATAACTCTATTTCCAGACCTCTTAGTTTGGACTGAATCCTGAATGCATGTTTAGAAGATGTTGCAGAGGGAGCTTAGGGGGTTCCTCTGATATATAACCTGTGTGCATTTAAATTAAATAAACTGTTGGTGTTTAAGAATAGAAGAATGTTGTTTTCCAACACGCTAGGCTCAGATCGAGGCGGCGCATGAACGCAGGGGGTTAACTCCCTTCAGTATTAAATATATCTGGTATGACAGCAATTTTCAATCTTTTTTTGAGGCTAACCAAATGAAAATATCGACTTATGTCTGTGAATGTGCCTGATTGTCTCTATGGGGTTTAATAGTTTAAAAAGTCTCATTCCTGCTCGGGCCGCTGGTTGCTAAATCTGATTACACCCCGTCAGACAATCTCTTTTTGTCCGCTGCCCATCTGCTTTACACGTTATCGCCGTGCTTTCCAGAGTCATGTGTTGCTCAGAAATCCTCCATTTCAACATCAGCAGACTGTCACTGCATGTCCCATGATCACACCTAGTGGGAATCGGTGGATGCTCACTGGGGCAAGCGGGTAAGAAAGAGTGGAGGAGCTATGCTTGTGTGTGAGCGGCAATCAGCTGATGTGCTGTAGGCTTAGCTTAGCTTCTAGCCTAAGCGCATAGAGACCTGAAGGTGCTGGAAAGAATGAAAGAGAAACGTAAAAACCGCTAACCACAGAGATATATAGGGGTCTTGCGATATGAGAAGATGGGGAGCATGAGAGGGGATGATAAAATTTGGGAGTGCTGACATTTTGACAGGTCTAGAGAGGAGCCTCAACTGAGCTGTAACCCCCCACCCCGCCCTGAGCACTGCCGTCCCAAACAAAAGGCGGAGGATGAACAGGGGAGGTCTATGACCCTCGCGGATAAGACCCTATGATGACCTAGCAGAAACAGGAAACAGGAAGTGTGACCCATGACCTCTACGGGGAGGTATCCTGTTACACAGCAACATATGACTGTGCCCAGCGACAGAGAGTGTGAGAACGCAGCAGGAAGACTCAGCTGTCCGGTTCCCTGACAGTTCAACGAAAAGTCAAGAATCGGCAAAGAAAAATTAGCACGAAAAAGACAAACAAACAAACAAACAAGCCCTCAGCTCAGAATCACAGGTAAAAAATAGGAAAATACCCCTCACGGGTGTTCATGCTCAGCAAGGCGAGTGCCCGCCTTGTGCTGTGGGGTTTTTATAAGCCGGCTGTGTGATAATTACACCCACTGGGGTGGTAGTGGTGTGGGAGCGAAGGGGGTGGCATGGGCCTCAGGATTGATTGAGGGTTTGGGGAGGGGGCGAAGATGGAGGGAGAGGTGGAGGTGTGGAGGTAAGGAGGAATGGGTGGCAGTGGTAGAAAGGATGGTTGGGACTCATTAGCAGGCAGACTAATTGGGAGGAAAAGGCCCCTCACATGCTCTGTCTGACCTCACAGTCAGCAGGGGAGAAAGCCCGGGGTGGGAGAATGGTGTGTGAGTGTGTGTGTGTGTGTGTGTGTGTGTGTGTTCGGTGGTGGAGGAGGGCAATCTGTTGGCTGGATTTGTCAAGTTGAGGAACCACAACTGCTCAAATCCTAAACTTACCATTAAGTCCTAAGTCTCCGGAAAACGAAAGGATAACACGCACGGTGCGCTAACAGGGGTACACAAACGCCCTGCAGCCCCTTCAGAGGTTTACACCAGGTGTCACACTTCATTTAAAGCACCCCTCGTGGGCTCGTACCCGCTCACAAATATTAGCATCCCCTCCTTCATCTCTGCTGTACATGAAAAAAAAGAAAATAAAAAAAAAACGAGGAGGGTAAGAGGACAAAGCCCTGAGGGGATACATAAAAAAACGCTTCAAAACCCTCTCAGTAAATAACATCAAACAGAAGTCAGTCTCTTTGACTGCAGTACGTGTAATGACTAGGTTAGCAAGTTTACAAAACAGCAGGCCTAGTCTGACACCCATAGTGTGTACTAGTCCTAAGTTAAAGGCCACTGCACACATCTCTACAGTAGAATTCAGTAAAGGGTTTCTTATTTATATATTCCTGCTATATGAGCTTCAGTGTGTCCGCAATTAATTACTACCACTGTGCACAGTGACTCGGGACGAGTGTTTCTGTGAGCTATGATATTAAAGAGTGCATTCTGCGCGAGCATGCACTAGGTGTCAAGCGCACGCTGCCCAGGCTCTGGTGGCTCGGAGGAAGTGAGACTGCGTGATGGAATTTGTGGCGCTTGGGATCTGGTTTATTTTCCACCCTGGATTCCTGTCCTACCTGCAGGATTTTCCCAGGTTCTGGCTTCAATTAGTCTGGGAAGCTGTGAGCAGAAGAGAGGTGGGTGTGGGGAGGAGGGAGGGGGAGTCTTGGGGTTTTAGGGGAGGGATAGAAGGTGGGGGCTGGAGGAGCGAAGGGCGACAGCGCTGCAGTCTGTCACACACAACTCAGCACAGCTGGGGAGATGGAAAGAAGTGAAATGAACAGGGAGGGATAGAGACGGATGGAAGTAAAAGCTAAAATGTTCAAATAGCTGAAAATGAAAGCTTTGGCTGGCAATGTGAAGACGTTATTTTTCAAATTACAGAGCAATTATAACAGTGTCAGATCAAACAGCTGTGTTTTAATGAAACTGACTCATAAAAGATGCATTCAAAATTTAAGCTCTCCAAAGAGTGTCGTGTAGCCAGAAAAGGGGGGCTGTCAGAATAATCCCAGGAGGTCTGACCCTCCAAATGGCAAACTCATCTGACAAATGAAACGCTCTGTAATCAAAGACCAATCACATAATTGCTCTATTTTGCCACTAGCTCAACCATCTCCTGCCAGATTAGTTGTTCAGAGGAGAAACTTGATACTCTGGGAAGTTAAACAGATGTTCAGAAAAAACAACAAAAAAAACAAACTAATCCCCTCAGAACAAGAACACATCATCAATATAATATGTTCTAATTTAGGAGCGCTAACGCCCCTACGTCCCCTGTGCGCAGGAACTTTACGAAAAACGAAAGTGTTAATGCAGAGTCACGTTCACACAGTCCACTTCTCAGCAAGAAAACCAGGAAGAATCGCCAGTCTGGCATCAAAAGAATATCTCCAACCTGACGTCAGAGCCGAGGAGAGAGCGAGCTCGAGCACTCTCGTCTTTATCAGCTCATATTGCATATACAGACAGGACCTCACACGGGAATTTGTTACACACAGTGTTTGCATGCACAAAAATGTCCGTGGCTCCTCACAGTCCCGCACTGTTTAAAGATTCCAAGTCGGGAAGCAATAACTGAAGGAGAAAGCCATTTCTCCTCATCCATTTATAGTGTGTGGCTCACTTTAAACTTGGCTACGACTCAGTCATGACATCAACCGCTTCAGGCGTGAGAAAACGCTGTTTTATAAGCTGAGGCGACCGGCTCTGAATTTTTTCCTCTTCTTATTGTGTTTAGTTTAGCCTCACAGAGGCACAAAGGCAAGGGGTCCCCTGCCAAACTGTCTCTGTATCTGCTGATACTCTGATCAACACTGACAACGTGAGAAATGACACATTTCCGCCGCATAGCTGCATTTCACAGGGCCATCGTCACGGAGCACTTAAGAGTGGAGGAATGAAACATCAGGGGGATTAAAGTTGGAAGGAAGTAGATTTTTTGGAGGGGTCCCACGTTCCCCCTCGCTCTTGGAGAGTGTAGCCCCCTATATTTTACGACACAGTCTTACATACTGTGGTCTGGGAGCGATTCGCTTTTTGAAAGTGGGTCAGTACGAGCTGGAAGAACCGTTGCTCGTGTTCGCTGCTACAGCCAAAAGGAGAATAATGTTCATTCAAATGGAAAACGTGCACAGGAGAAAAGAGCCTTATAGGATTTGCAGAGGACTGTATGCAAGCGACCCCTGTCCAGCATGCAGAGCTGAATGCATATCCAGGACTTACATGTGCACATTCATCTGAGCACGATCGTCTGTGAATACTGCAGGTTTTAATCAACATGGCACTCCGCTGTTTGCCTTCCTGGACCATTACGCAACATTACTATCTCACCGTTGGCCTGTCCTCATACACTTTGCATATAAACAGGGCAGATGAAAGTAATTATCTGTGAGCCATAGCCCCACTCTTTCATATCACATGGTTAATTAGTTGCTTTTAGCCCTGCATCATCTGGAACTGGTGGTCTTTCAACTGGCGGGGAGGCGGAGACCTTGTAAAACTGCTTTTAACTGAACAACATCACTTTCTCCAGTGCCCTCGGTGGTTGTTTACAATATGTAAGCAGAGAGCAGGACCATGAAATGCGGTATATACTCAATAAACATTTAGCAGGATTAGAAAGTATGTTTAAGGCTGTGCCTCTCTGCTGAAGAGGGACTTGATCCTTCCCTGTTGGCAGGTATCCTTTCAAACATATTAGCATTGTAGCTCCGGGTATGGTCATGTTGCCAAGTCACTTGGTACACAACTTGGTTTCAGATTTGAAATTTGACAAATTGTTATTCTTGGCCTCCCAAAGGAAGGATCCCACTGAGTCTGGCAACAGTTTTGAAAAGGTTTGTATGCATTCATGTATGTCGTTAGGTTAGCTCAACCAGGGGGTTAACACTTGTGGCTGGGAGTAAAATCTTAACTGGTAATACTGGCCCCTAATGGACGGACAATTCTATGCAGTCTGTGAAAACTTGAATACATTGCAAGTAGCAGCCAGGCATTGCTAATCATTGATCATTAACTGATCATCTGCAAGTGTGAGCAGTTTGGTTTTTGCAGTTTGCTGGTCTGAAGCGTTCAGATATGTGGACGGCCCACAAAATTCACCCCGAGGTCAGACCGTGCAATGCTCAGAGATACTGCAAAAAAGCCACGAGCTACATCTCAGACTCTGCAGGCCTCAATCAGGATGTTAAATGTTAAAGTTCATGACAGTACAACTAGAGAAAGACTGAACAAGTATGGCCTGTTTGGAAGAGTTGCCAGGAGAAAGCGTCCTCTCTCCAAAAAGAGCATGGCAGCATGGTTTATATTTGCAAAGCTCCATCTGAACAAAACACAGGACTTCTGGAACAATGTTGTTTGGACAGACGAGACCAAAGTGCAGATGTTTGACCGTAACGCACAGCGCCATGTTTGGAGAAAAGCGAACAGAGCACATCTCTTACCAACTGTCAAGCACAGTGGTGGAGGGGTCAGTGTTTGTGCTGGTTTTGCAGCCACAGTATAACCAGTATTCTAGAGTCAGCGCCCATTATTAACATCACTCTACCAGTTTATTGGTTGAGCTCCCGTACACAGATGCCAAAAAACCACAGTGACAATAATAAACATTAGATCCATGACCATGTTAACATCAACATCAGGCAAATGGACATTGTGCAGATTAGCACTTTTATTGTGTCTCAGAGCTCCAACTAAAGCAAAAGTAATTTTATTTTTATAAAAACTAATTAGTTTCATATGTTTTGATAAGAGATGTTACAAGAAAATTACAAATTACTATCAAGATAAACTCGGGTGAGCCATCTTCCCCTAAAATTCCAATACTTTAAACTTCTCAGTGGGCTGATTTACAGCAGGACTATTGCAGCAGATTGCACAACATTGCAAGGTGTTCCTGTCATTTTGCACGCCCAAGTATAATGGTGATTGGTTTTAAAAATATTAGTTTAATCCTATTTCTGCAACAAAAGGGGGGAGGGAAAACATGGCTGTGAGCCATGAACAGTTTTACTGCACATGAAATATGCAATCAAGTGCAGTCATTCTTTTGTCAGATGTTAATCCAGACTATTGAAGTTAAGATCTGAAGGGAAGGGGAGCCGAAGCAGAAACACGCTTGACTCTGCTGCACGGTCATCAGATATGAGACTAAAAGCTCCCTTGCGAATGGTCAATCTGCATAAATATTAACCGATTGTGTAAACAGAATCAAAACCCCATAAACGTCCACATGTTTGCCACATCATCAGTACAACATGGGAGCCAATTAGAAATGGGAATTAGGTTACTGAGAACATATGACTTGACTGAGTTCATGCTTCCAAGGGATTGTCTCAATGTCTATAACACAATGAGCTCAGTCATTTCACTAAACTGCATTTTCTTGCAAAATCTCATCAAAAGCCTATCAGGAACTCGATCCACACGGTAAACAGTCTGCACTGCAGCAGCTCTGCTTGTAATCATATGGCTACAATTGTTTATCCGTGCCGATGCAGGAAGTTTTGAAAGGCTTATTACATTAAAGGGTATGTCCTGTGTTTTTAAGCTTAAAGGATAATTCAGGTTTATTACAGCTTGGCTTTTATTTTGGTCATTTTGGCTCTCACTCCTACCTATAATAATAGTGTACAAAATTGCTCCAAAGAAGCCTGAAAGGGCAAAAAATGCACAGTCAGGTGATCACACTGACTTTTACACTGAAATTATTACACAAAACATCCATCCTGGTCTCTGCACTGAGGGATTATTATTGACATTTTATGCTTTCTTTGCGTTGTAGCACCAAATAAAATGGTTAAACAGTTTTTCTTTCCCCAGTGAATGTCAGGAACTTTCTCTGGTGAGTCCAACGTCTTCACAGCTCACAGAAAAGATGGCCAAAACTATAAAAAAAAAATAAGACCCACATTTTTAGGAATGAGCGTTTAAACTGCCTAACGTATGTAGAGCCAGGATGAATCATGTATGGTGGCGTTTGAAGGCAGCAGGAGGCGTCTGACACATATGAATGAAGTAATACTGCAGAAGTAAATGATAGAATTACACCGTTTCAACCCAAAGCCCTCTGAATTTTTTTTTCTTGAGGCTCTCTGGTTGTCAGCAGGGAGTGGAGAAGGGTCCGGAGCTACTTCTTAGATCTCCCAGGTTCCCTTTTAAACAGGGGAATCCACCTAGACAGGGCTACAACATCCTAAAGCTCAAACACACTCGTGTTAACACGCACACATATGTGTGTATGCATGTGGGAGGGGGCGAGGGGTAGTCAGCTGGAAGTGTTGACAGCTACAAGTGCAACCACCAAGAATCAGGAAGTGCCGGCAGATCTGTGGGCTGATACATGAGTTCGATCCTGCATCTCTGAACAAAGCCAGCCTGCTCCGACCGTGGTTTACATGCCAGCGGAAGTGGTGGGAAAAAAACAAGGGCTTCGGCCTTGATGACAGCTGGGCCTTTTGTGGATGGAGGACACGCATCCTTTCATTTTCTGGCTGCCCTGCGGGAGAATTTGTGTCCAGGAAGAGCTTTTTTTTTAAACAGTTTCCAGTCAAAAGTGTTTTGCTGTGTTTAAAAAAGGGCAAAATAGTAAACAAAGCATCCTCATTTAACATCTTTGCTTGGCTTGTGCTGACCCCCACAGGAGCTGCAGAGCAGGGCCTCCAGCAGCTTGGGAATCAGCGTCCAACTGTGAGCCAAGAAGCAGAGCTAATGGGAGAGTGGACTATCCCACCTCTGCAGAGCTGGAGCTATAACCATAAAGGAAATAAAAGAGCACAGCTCACCTGGTTGATGTGTTTGAGTTTGTCTATGATCTGGCTGATGACCGGCTCCGGCGGCTTGTTGCTCCTGGACTCTGAGCTGGGGTGCAGTCGTTTTAGGCCGGGCCCAGGATATCTGAAAGGACAGGAAGAAAATGCTTAAATAAGCCTTGTGTTGATGAAACTCTGAAGAGCTTCAGTGACTTCAGGCTAAGCTACCTTTGTGGAAGACACAAACAGGGCTTTTATCACCATCTAGTGTTGATAAGAGGAATCGCAGGTCTTCTGGGTTTTAGTTTCCTGAGCTAAAAAGCTCATTTGTCAATGAGCTCTGACCAAAAAACCAACTTTTCCCTCACTGGAGAAGCTACAGCTACAAAACCAGAGGCAGGTTGATATTTTTCTGAGATCTGCTGTTTAAAGACAGCTTAATGTTATTAATATAGTTATAAAGGCTGCAATTCATCACTCATCACATGCTAACTCTGAACATCTGCCTTCAAGAGACAGGCTGTTACATTACCACCCTCTGTGACATTTTTAAGTGTTTCAAGGGCGCCGACAACATCCCCAAAGATCTTGAACTATCATGTAAAGTTTGGCTGCTGATTAATTTCATGCACATTATCTGCTCAGTTAGTAGCTTTTTAATCATCTGAAGTTAATGAGAGAACATTAGCAGAGATGTATTTTTGCCCTGCTTTAGCTGTGAGGGTATATTTAGGTAGAAGCAGCACACGGGCAGGCTCTTACACGCCTAAATGTACGACTGAGGAAGTGCTGCTCTGTTTACACTTGTGTACACTATCAAGAGGAGGAGCTGGGATGTCTGAAAGGTAGATTTCTCCACAGCTGTTGTGTTTCATGTTGAGACTTTCCTGCAGGTGTGTTTTTTTCACTTCTGACAGTCCCAAGGGTTTAACCCCTTCCTCACCGCACGCTCGGAAGGATGAGACTGGCTAATTCTGCTTGACTGAGACGAGCACGTTTAGGTGAACCCGAGTCAGACACGTCTCTCTCAGGTGCCGCAGTGGATGTCACGCTGCAGCGTAAATGTCGTCTGCTGTGTTGTTGTAAATGTTTGAAAAGATGAAGGACGAATTATTTTAGAGGAAAAAGATTAGCGAGAGTGAAAAAGGAGCCTTGAAAAAAGAATCTGTGCACACGTGTGTGTTTGTGTGTAAAGTATGAGGTCATCCTTTGTTCTCTCTCTTTTAAACAGCCCTGTGTGCACACTCCCCCAACACACACACACACACACACACACACACACTCCCCAACACACACACACACACACACACACACACACACTCCCCCAACACACACACACACACACACACACACACACACACTCCCCCAACACACACACACACACACACACACACACACACACTCCCCAACACACACACACACACACACACACACACACACACACACACACTCCCCCAACACACACACACACACACACACACACACACACACACACCTATGAGCTGCCGTCTCTTTTCATCCGTCTTTCGTTCTCCTCCAAGTCAGACTTTTCATTAAACTCAAATTACATTTCCCCAGTTATTTATTCTTCTTATTATCCATGATCTCATCCCTTCTTCGCTGCTAATTATCACATGAATAATGGAAAAACGTGTGATCAATTAAGCAGAGGAAAAGAGGAAATATGGTTAAGAGGAGGGCGGATTAGGACGGGGAGATTTTGAGTGACGATAAGAAGCCGAGGCAGGTTAGTGTTTCACATGATAAGTGCCTGTCAGATAATTTTACCACAATATAATTTAGCGTGTCTCACCGTTAAACCGTTTTTCACCGCCGACAGTCTCAGTTGTCGACTCTCGGCTCGTTATCCAGTCCTGCTTGTGTTATTGTTCGCTGCCAGCAGAGCTGATCACATCGGCTCATGCTTGCGATAACTTAATCTAATGTAACACTAATTACCACGCTGCCATTAGGTCCAGTCTGAGGCTGCCACCTCTCGCAGCAAAATAACCCGCAGAAGTAGAAGAACACTTCCTACTACAAGCCACATTCACACACACACACACACACACACACACACACACACACACGTTTATACAAACACCTTTTTCCATGCCTAAGAATCTTGTCTAAGACACACACACACACACACACACACACACACACACACACACACACACACTTGTGATTATTAACACTGTTCCTTTGTTTTAATGTCGCACTGAGAAAACACAAAATTCAGAGTTCATACAAACAGCTGTGATGGACTGAGCAGCGGGTGGGTGAACTTGAGTCTCATTAAAGTGGGCGCATTATGCTCTATACTTTTATTTTTGGAGCGCTGCATGATTCTAACTTCAACATAATCCTCATTATTCTTTAATCCTTAATCCTTCCCTGTCCTTTAAGCTAAATTAAGCCAAATTTCTTCCAATTGGCTGACTCCTTAAAAATGACAAGTTTGAACAGCAGGTGGGCGGAGTTGCTTACTTTACATCATCAGTAGCTCTGCTCTTCTGTACTGATGTATCATTAAAATGGTTGTAAAAACTGACACAATTATGCACTCGTTTGTTCAACCCAGCTGCCGTAGCAACGGTACAATGCAGCAGGTTTCAAAAAGCGGTGCACGACCGGCAGAAAGTGCTGCTAGCGACAGTCTGACGTTAAGTTTGTCAGACGGTGCCGTTCACATGGCAGGTATAAACGTCCTTAAAGCCTTAGCTTTTGGCAGATGGGATTTATTGTACATATGCTGAAATCATTGAAACGCTGACCATTTGTAATATGAGCATCCACCTCAGTAACAGCATATTCACATGGGAGACTCTAAGGAAGAGGATAATGGTTCCCTTTTAATGGCTCCTTGAAACGACTTATCTCGTCTCTTGGCCAGTCTGCACTGGTCCAGGTTGAACTTCCTCAGAAACTGTTGATGGATTGCCGTAAAATTTGGTTTTGCTCCCCTACATGCACAGACGAAACATGACACTGACTATGAAGATCACGTTGCCTTAACTTTAAACCATGAGGTTAATGTTTGAGGGTGGGGTGAAACTGTTCTAGACCCATAGCTGACGGAGGTACTAAATCATTTGCTTTAAATCAACTGTGATTAAAAAAACATATATACAGATATCCATTATTGTCTATGATATCTTTGGGACCACAGTAATTCTTACATAGCTGTACCACATCACAACAGCTCTCATGAATTCAGTCGAGTCTGTCAGAGTGTAACAAACCATTTCTGCTTTTTATTGACCCAGTTTGGCACTAATGGCATTTCTTCCTTGTAAAGAAAAGTTGGGGATTACACAATTAGATGAAATCTGCTGAGGAAATTCATGTTTTGCTCAGAAAGAATGGAAATACCTTTGGTGACACTTCAGCTTTCTTCACCTCTTTAAGTAGAACCATTTTTAAAAAAATAAATTTGATACAATCTTAAAAACTCTGAACTTTCCCATTAGGCTTGGTTATTCTTTAAGTGTCTATATATTTATAAAGCATTGCCGCTGTCAGCATCTTAGCATAAAGAGTCGTATCTGAGTCAACTCAAGGCCTCACACGACATTTAGCATAGCATGTGCTGCAGGATCTCAGACAACTATAAATAATTTAACACAATGCTAAAGGATGACAGTGGGCACGGAGCACGTGGCAGCCTCTGAGGCTGAAAACTGAGAGTTAAAGTCACAAAAACTGCAGTTCCTTTAGTGGCCACTTGAATCCGGCTCCCATCCACGTGGATTTAGGCTTACAGTTGGGCTGTGACCTAGAGCTCAACTCCACCTATCTGTGTTTATACTGCTGGTGCCTGTTGCAGCAAGTGTCTGTGCTTCACGGATGCAGCTTGCTAGCTAAGCTGGCTAGGGACAGCTAACTCAGCTACCTATCTTCATGTCCTTTCTTCTGTTTTCATCTCACTCTATCTCCTTCACGACACCCATGAGTCTTCTCTGAGGTCTTCTTCTTTTCCTCCTGTCTGGAAGCTCCAGCTTCAACACTTTTTCTCCAGTATATCCCCCCTCTGCACATGTTCAAACCTTCCCAGCTTGATAGTCTCATTTCTACTGCTGTCCATTCTGGTCACTCCCATCTCCAAACCGTACATCACATCAGGTCTCACTACCACCTTGTAAACCTTACCTTTCAGTCTTGCTGCTATCCTTCTGGTCCACATTTGCTTATTTCTGGCTGTAAAACTCAACATGGCAGCAGCTGAAACTCTGACTTTAGGTTTGAAAGTCACAGCTCAGAAAAACGAATCTTTTATATACGGTCTACAGCACTGACTCATTTGCACTCATGCTGACCAGTCTGCATGATTCCACCTTTGTGAGCTGCGGTTCAAAGCAAAGCTCATATGAAATATGAATTTAGAGCAAAAGCTGAAAGAGTGTTTTCTCAAACAAACAAACAAACAAACAAATCTCCAAACAAGAACAATTAGTGAAAAACTAAATATGATAATGATTTTCCATCTTCTGACCTCGTCTCAGTCTCCATCGTCACAGTCCCCAAAATGAAACATTCACGGTCGACACCGAATCTTATCTTTGAATCACTTATCACACATGCATGAATTTACACTGTCATTAGATCCAAAGGAGGAATGTTTTGAGTTGATACGGCGTTACGTTTTTATCACAGTTATCACGGCAACACTTTGATGTGGTGAAAAGTGTTCCTCCTCTGATCTGGCTTCCAGGTGTGATGGTAAACAGAGCCCGATAAAAGGCGCCTCATTTAGCTCCAAAGATCACTCCTCAAGTATCAGAGACATTCAGCACCCGACCCCTCCAGTGCTTATCCTCCCCACCCACCCGCTCTAAATTTATCTGCATGAGACAATGCACTGAATGAATGCCACATTTGGCTCTGAAGAAGGTCCTATCTCGGGAGATAATGGAAGATGATCCAGAACAAATCTCGGAGTGAAAATGCAGCCGAGTGAATCTGCAGACATATGCCCTCGCAGGTGACATGGAGAATTGCTTGCCGCGAGACACTGTAATCTCTCCATCATTTTGTCTCCTGTTCCTGCCTCCCCTGCACCTTCCTGTCGCACTGCTTGGTCCAGCTTGTAATCATCCCCTCAGGACAGCTCTGCCCCCTTGCCAGCCTGATATCTCCTCCTCAGACTCGGTTCCTTTTTTTATATCTTTGTGCCAGAAGTACCGAACTTATTCTCCTTCATCTTTGGGAACAAGAGTTAAAACATCCCCCAGTGCTTTTATAGGAAAATTTGTGCATCTACACTGATTTAATTCCACACATGATTTAAAAGCCTAAAAATCCTATGATATCTGTAACTATCTGAGCCAAATTGAAATCGGGGCCAGCTGACGGTGCAGGCGGAAAGAGCGCTGAGAGTTGTGATGTGTGAAGCCAAAGGACAGGGGTGAAATGAAATACTGTGGAAACCGAATGCTGTTCTGCGGGGTGCACAGGAGACGCTGGATGAAGGAGGAGAGAGCGATCGAAACGGCAATTAACTAAGCGAGAAGAAGGTGACAGTGTGCCTGACATTAATAACATCCCATAGAGCCAAAGTCAAGATTTACACTCGCACTCAGTGGGTGAGACGGTGGGAGTGGGGGGGCTTTGTGGGAAGCCCTTCAGTTCACCTACACTCCTAGATGTGAAGCTGGAGGGCTGGGAATTCAAGAATGGGAGCAAAGCGTTTGTATAAGCGATCATTTAGAGAGAGCCAATAAACTGTGAAGTGCTGATTCGCAGTCTGCAAACAAAAACGAGGCCCCCGCGTTACCTGTCTGTCATCTCCTGCCCGTTCCAGCAGAGGGAGTGGTTCGCTGGAGCAGGCTCGCGGCTGCATAAGGCCTCCCCGAGACCACTGTAAAAGGAGCTGAAGCCTCTCAGGCTGGTTATGAAGTCCCTGAAACACAAAGGCAAAGAATACAAACGTCAGTTAACACCATCATCAGCGAGAGGAGCAGAAAACAGCAGAAAAAGCGAAAGGAGGCAGGGAAAGTGCGAGAGACGGAATTCAGCTTGATAGCAGCGAAAGCAACTCGATTAGATCCCCCTGGAGAAGGAGAGAATAAAAGAGGCCAAAATGAGCAGTGTCTCTATTCCTAATTGACATTAATCTGGCCATTGTGCTGCTGAGGCCAGCAGCCCCCGCTGGGCGTCATTACACTGTTCATTTAAGCCTGTTACTGCATCAGAAGTGCTAAAAAAAACGCTCAAGCGGAGAGAGACCGAGCCAGCGCATCACGCGCAAGCAGGAGGGGACCTGTCGACAGTGTCAGGGGCAATATTTGTCTGTCAGGGAAAAATATTGCCCCCGTGGCACCCTGGAGAGACAGAGAGCCGCTTCATCATATGAAGAGGTCTCGGTCTGGATTGCGGCGCCGGATTTCCTCACCTGCGGAGGTCTGCCAACGTCTCGTCGGGGTCCGAGGATGACGGCTGAGCCCCACGGGCTGCGGCTGCGGCGGCAGGAGGCTGGGACGGAGGGGATCCGACGGAGCGAGAGGCCCGCTGAGGAGTCTGTCCGCACATCCCGCTCACCTGCCCGGGAGAGAGGGGAGATTAGAAAGGAAGATCTCACTTCTCCCCAGAACCTCTTCATCACCACTTATGTGGCACTGTACCCACTTCCTGCTCCTAAAAGCCTCTTCATTCAAGCAGCGGTGACACTGCAGACGCTAAGAACCTGTCAATACCAAACTGCTGGCCTTACTCAGCTGAGCGCCTCTGCAAATTGTCATCTGTTTGGGATTGTTTATTTTTGGGAGGGATGAAAGCACCGGGATTTGCATAACAAACAAGTCATTGTATCCTCTGCCAGCCTTGTTCGAATTTGTAATCATAACACTCCAAAAAAAAAAACCAAAAAACCTCCAGCCTCTCGTTTTGCTGCTTCTTTCCCGTATAAATGCCATTGTGTTTCACACGAGAGACAACATAACAATAATAAATAAGGAGTCCTTCTCTGTCTCTCAGAGATAATGGACCTGGCACATTCTTTTCAGGTGCAATAAAAATGCAAATGGCTGTTAATGTTTAGCTTGTGGTTTAATGATTTGCCGGTGGTTTAATTTCCCTGGGGAATACTGGCCGGGCTTAATTCTGCCATGTAATGTTAACAGCTAATTGTGCCCGGCTCCCCTTTAAGTGAAAAGGCTGGCATCACTGGCGCTGAATACTGATGGGATCCGATAGAGCGGCGACGGACATCTTCATCTGGAGCTAACCGAGGCCACATAACACACACACACAGAAATGCATGCACGCACACAGATTTTTTCAGCATAAACAAAAATGAATCATTTCATGCAATTATTCATTTGAGCATAATGCACCTAATCCCATTAACATGATAAACACACACTCCTACATAATATACTCTTTGCAAGCACTCGCATATCTTACAACAGCGCACACGCTCATTTATCGCCCGCGTGCTGACACACTGAAATGCTGATCGGCTGCAACACGGAACCATCAGGGTTAATCAATACAGCCTCGTCATCCAAGGATGGTGTTAGAGACTCACACACACACACACACACACACACACACACACACACACTCCTGACAGTCACAGATGGCTGAGTTCTCCTGCATTAGGCATTTACCAACACACAGCTTCCCTGACTAGCCATCTTCCCTACCGTGTGCTTGGGGGATATAACACACACACACACACACACACACACACACACACACACACACACACACACACACCTATTTGAGCTCATTGTTTCCTCCACCCCACGCTCTCCATCCACATCTTCCTCTCGTGCGATACTTTCGTTCTCGTGCGCCTGGAGCAATTGCCGGTGCTTCCACAGGCCATGATTAATGTGATCGGAGCTGCGTTTCTCCTTTTTGTTGGAGCATTCTCGGGAAGCCGTAGGGAAGTTGTGGCACAAGGGAGAGGACTGATTCAGCACGCACGCCGACACAGCCCCACCCCATCCCCGCCGATTGTTTTCCGGATTCTTCAAGGAAGGGGCTCATTAGTGGGGTATTAATATTACCCAGGGCTCGACTAACACAACCAACAGGAGAGTCTGCAGATAAAGCCTGCCTCAGCGGGAGAGCTCAGAAATATCTGCACACTTTTATCTGCACCGGGCAGCCTGTGCCTTTCTCTCTGAGGGAGAGAGGGGTGCTGGCGGCCAGTAGTACGAGTCACACAAACCTCGCAGCCCACACTTGGATGCACTGGCACACCTGCATCTCGGGATCCATGTGGCGCTCAGCACGTGCAAACATGGTGTAGAGATGCACCGCAAACAAATCAATGGAATTGCACACAGCGCTGGGACCAATGTGAGATCGGGCTTTTGTTTTCATTATGATCGCGAGGAGTTTCTAATAAGCAAACGGCTTCAGGAGCAAAGACGATACTATCGGTGTTATAGGATGGCACGATGCCACGCACAGCTGTAACAACATACTGGAGAAAATTTAGTGAGTAATGCTCGTGCTCCAGAGAAGTCAAGGCTCAGGGGACAGACTGAGTCAGCACTCAGCCCCCCTCCTCCTCCTCCTCCTCCTGTCACCAGCATAGAAACTAACTTCTGCTGAAATACACACTGTACACTGAAAAAAATAACAATCTGGACTGGCTGTAAATTCATGCTTTTATGTCATCTTTGCATTATTGTAATGGTCTGTTTTTAAGAGGTATCAATCAGAAATCAATGAATAGACTTCAAACTGTTCAGGATGCAGCGTCAAGGTTGGTTTTAACGAGTCTACGATGGCTGCTCGTTTGTTTCAGAATTGATTTTAAGATTTTACTGACTCCTTTTAAAGCCCTTCATGGCCTGGCTCCAGAGTGCAGACTAGAGCTGCCGTTCCTGTACCGACCTGTGTGCAGCCTGAGATCCCGCTAACTGTTCCAGCCTCACGTTTAAAGATAAATGACGATCGAGCGTTTTCTGTTTGGGCTCCTCGATTGTTGAACGACCTGCCAGACTCACTCTGGCCTGCTTGGTCAGTGGTTTCTTTAAATCACTATTAGAAACCCATTTATAATGCAGGGCCTTCTCATAAATTTGATGATAGATTTTATATCCTTAACATGCTCAGCTTACCTTCTTTTTGTTTGTTCAACTTGTACATTTTATTCATTATTAGGGAGTCACATTGATTTTTTTATGTTACACTTGCATGGGCTCTTTTAATTGATATGCAAATTTTCATTTTTAATAATTCACTCCTATTTTTGTATAAAGTTTATAATAGTGTAGTTGTCACGTTCCTGGGTCTGTTGACCCAGCGTTTTAAGTTTTAGTTTTTTTGGATGTTGATGTTTATGTTTAAGTTCTTTAGGTTAGCTAAGTTCATTTGTTTATTAGATTTCCCCTCGTGTTTTCTACCCCTGTATTTAAGTTTCCCTCACCCTTTATGTCACAGGGGTCGAACTCCAGGCCTCGAGGGTCGGTGTCCTGCAGGTTTTAGATGTGTCCTTGATCCAACACAACTGATTTAAATGGCTAAATGACCTCCCCAACATGTCTTAAAGCTCTCCAGAGGCCTGCTAATGAACTAATCATTTGATTTTTGTATCCACGTCAAGTTTCATGTTTGTTTTTTTATGTTTATCTTTAGTTTCCCCAGTTTAGGTTATTGTTTAGCTTCACCTCTGCCTTTTGTTTTGTAATCTTTTATCAACCTTATAAACGGTTCACTTTCTGTTAATATTCAAGTTGTCTTCCACGTTCCTTTGTGTCTGCATTTTGGGTCCTCTTCGTCACTCCATACTGTCACAATAGTGGTTTACACTTTTATCTAACCTAAGTGAAAGATTCCTGGTTTGATGCCAGGAGGAAACACGAATTCCTTTGGAATTGTATCTGGAAAGGAGCTGAAAGGAGCAGTTTTTTGTTTTTAATTTAAGGAAGTAAACTTTTTTAGATTAAGGCTGTCAGAGACAAATAACATTAACCTCCTTTTAACCCTAGGAAGCCCTCACTGTGAGGCAACAGTGCTAAATTTATGTCTTTACATGAAAATCTCCTTTTGTTCAACACAGAGGAAATCGTGCGTGCTCAGTGAACACATCATCATCGTCATCATCTGAGTTATCATAACAAATGTTTCCAGATTAACAAGAAAACTATTTCGTCTGTATTTTTATCTTATTTCATCATTTTTTATTATTATTTTTAGCTGAATAAAATGTTTTTTCACATGAAGTTTTAGTTTTTAGTTTAGTTTTCGTATAATGAACTCAGTAATGTCACTTAATCCAAAAATATCACGTTTTAATGATCTCTGTTATTCCATGATGAGTTATTCAATCCATGTTCCAACAAATATATATTAACTTAACTTGCTCAAGCAGTCACACTACAGTATGAGTGCAGTGATTTTCTGGGTCATTAACCAGCCGTGACTGATGTGTGCTCAGAAGGATGCGATCGTGTGGTGCTAGTCCACAACAACAAGCTTTAAAAAGTGCGGTATAATGTAAGGCAAACCCCCATATGATGAAGCAAAATTTGAAATAGTTATTATTATTAATACTGTCAAAAGAATTAGCATTATGCTAATGTGTCACTCCAACACTGGGTCACGCTAAAAGTAAGAGCATTTGAGAAAATAAGAAGGTTTCAATAAAAACAAACACTTGAGACTGTTAAAGTAGATTACACATAAAGAAGTAGCTTATACAAAGGCTAGTCTGGTGGGTTAAGCTATAATCTGATGAAGAAATGAACCCATTCTGATGTAGATCAAGCAGGACTTTTTCATCAGCGTCTTTTAGCTGGGGCCCTTTTAAATTCACCGAGGGAAGTGAAAATATGGATATTGTGCCGTCTGGATTGGAAATGAGGAATTGTCATCGAGCCTTTCAGAGTGAAAGATATTGTCGGACTTGGATTTGATTCAAAAGTTTTGCTTGCGTCAGTCTTTGCTGGCTGACTCACAAACACAGCCAAAGATCTCAAGTCCCTGTGATTCAAAGTGTGATTAACCGTAGCTGTGGTTACTATTAGAGCGCATTTCAAATCCTTTACTCTTAGCAAACTATTTCAACCTGTGGAGTTCAGGTGTTACAATATTGAATTGTGGCTCCTGAGCCATGAGTGCAGCTCACTAAACATGTACGTTAGTGTTCCTTTCACTGGCCCCGACCTTGGTTTATGCACAGACAGCAGACTTCACATAAGATAACTCATTTTTCATGGCACCTTAGAAACCAATTGACGTATCTTGTATAACTGCGAGGTCTCTCTTAATAAATTCATGGCTACATAGGTTGTAGGGTTAGGTGTCTTTTAGTTTGTGATTATTACCCACATGTTCCCAGACCATATCACAACCATAACGTGCACCAAATTCAACGACTGAGAGCTTATTAGGTGCCTCTTTCTTTTTTTCTGAGAATGAAAGCAGCCCGTCAGCTCAGAGTGAATAACTGGCTCTTATCTGCATATATCTGGTCAGAGACTTGGATTTTATGAAGGTAGAGCTTTACAGTGGAGCAATTGCTCACACGGTAACGCTGATGTTTATCAGGCTCTGTGTTTGAAATGAGTGTGACAGAAGCAACCTAATGGCTTTGGGGGGAAATGTATTGTTATGCTTGCATTTTATTTAGAGAAAAACATGTACTGAGGCTTTTTATCAGATTTGTCAGGAACGAAGCTTTTCCTCTTTACACTGCAGTCACACCTGAGATCGTGCTTTAACTGATCTGGTTTCTTTCCAGCGAAGAAAAAAAACGTGTATTTTTGTCAAACATGTTAAAGTTACAATTACAATAGATGTGAGCAAGGATTTGATCAAATCCTTCAAATCCTTCATTTTAAAATTAATTTTGTTTTATTGTCATTTCTCCTGTCTTACCTTTACTTTTTAGGTTTTTTGCTTATCAGTCATTATACTCACTGCTTCACTGAGTGAATGGGTTAAATGCAGAGACGAATGTCCCCACGGGGATCAGTAAAGTATACATTATTATAAATGCCGTTACTACGGTGGCCCTGAGAGGCCAAATGGACTGCAACTTAAGAAAACACCAACGCAAAACACAACAGAAAGAGGAAAAACGAAAACAGAAATAGGGAAAAACAGATTTCCAAAAGGACAAGGGAAGTGTTTCTGGGGAGACAATAACCCGACGGACCAGTTGCAGGAACCAAAATATGCTAAGCATTGCGCTGGGAGACACTTAAAATAAGTGGAGGATCTATCATCAGATTAAAACACACTTACCTAGCATGTTTTGGTTCCTGCAACTGGTCCGTCAGGTTATTGTCTCCCCGGAAACATTTCCCCTGTGCTTTTGGAAATCTGTTTTTTCCTATTTCCGTTGTGTTTTGTGTTCTTTTGCAGCGTTTTTCTTATTCCTGGTGTTTTCTTAAGTCCTTTTGGCCTCTCAGGGCCACCATACGATACTGACATATCAGCAGATGTCTAATATTAGACTGACATGTTGGTCGAGCTCTACTTAATTTCTTGCATTTTGATGAACTTTTTATACATCATACATTTTGACATTATTTTATAGCGGAAATGTATAAAAAAATCACCACTTTTTCTATTATTTTTAATTATGTGTGCCTATGCCAAGAGGCACACATATTACTATTCGTCGGATTTATTATTCTTATTATTATTATTGTGTGGATGCTTTAAGGCATCCACACTATTGTTTTCCTGTTTCTCTTTCTTCTTTATTATTATTCCAGTTGCCACTTTTTGTACGTTTTTTGGCACTTAACTACTTCCACAATTTTCAGCCGATTTTCACCGTTCAAATTTTAAACTATTCTGCTATTTCTGGAGATGGGTGCTATGACTTTTGGTATTTTATACTGTTATACTTTTTAAAATATTAAGCTTTTTTCCTTTAATTTGTCCCATTGAAATGAATGGGAAACTTCCGCAATTCTGCTAAAACTTGCTTGTTTTTGAAACTTAACTACTTTTTCCTACTTTCACGTAGAACAACCATTCAAACTTTAAAATGTTCACAAATTATTGGGCTATTCAGGAATGATTCAGCTTTATTATATCTGTTACCGTTTTCATCTTATCCCTCTTTAAGTTTTGAGTTTCATCTTTGTGATTTTTCACAAAATACATGCGTTGTTATGGTTGCTATGCACTTGGTTCTAAGTGAGCCACTGTACCTTTGGCAATTTTCTCTTCATGTCCGAACAACTTCTTGCTACTCGCTCAATTTTCACTCAACCCACACAAATTATACATCAAAACGTAGGTATTTTTGCTGGCTTTCAGAAAATGTCACCATCATTGTTGTGAGATTTATAGAATTTTGGCAAATCTCCTCAGACCAACACAAAGTCTGAAAACTCTCCATAGAAAGTCAATGGAGAGTTTGTTCAAAATCATCGCTTGATTTCTCTAATGAGAGGCATATTCGAATCGTCATATCTCCTTAACGAAGCGAAGTTAGAACATGAGGCTTGTCCCCGTATATCTTCAGACACTCCTGACGCTCACAATTCAAGAATTTTTTTCTCACCTATTACCGTTCTGAAATGAGTTAGACTTGTTTGAGGGTAGGAAATTCGTCCTTCGCTCAGATTTCTTCAGATTTCAAACTCTGGAAATGAGGCACTTTTTTCTCTCGTCATATCTTTTTGATGGATTTCCACAGAGACCTGAAAATTTCCATGACTGTTCACCAAAGCCTGCTGTCTCTTACGGTGAAAGAATGATATTGATACTCCAAATAGATTTAGAGTTAGAAAGCGTTGTTTGAGGGCAAGCCAAGGCAGTTTTCGCTTGCCTATACTCAGTTATGGTGCATTAGAAGTCAAATATCTTCAATAATTCATATTTTAATGATAAAGTGTCAACACTTTAAGATTCCCCCATCTCTTCTGAACAAAACGGTGTAAGAATGACCGTTCTAGCCCCTACGGTTAGGAAATTATGGTCATTTGTTTGAGGGGAGTCGTCATTATGAGAAATAGACTGCAAAAGTCCTGTGTCTCTCTGTGCTGCGTGCACCTGTTTTGGCGGGAAAAAGTGCACAGGCTCTCTGATTGGTGGATTCAAATTCAGCAGCTCCCAGGCTGCTTGACTGAGCTAGAAACGTACTTCTCTCTCCCTGTGTGTGTGTGTGTGTGTGTTTGTGTGTGTGTGTGTGTGTGTGTGTGTGTGTGTGAGAGAGAGAGAGAGAGCGAGAGAGAGCCTTTTGATGGGAGCATCTTATTATATCACTTAAATTTAATATATTTAGACTGGTTGACTGAATTTGGTCCTGTGTGTGTCTCTCTGTGCATGTGTGTTTCCATATGTGCCCATATTTGTGATTGTGTGACTGTTATACTTTTTTTGCTGATTTTTTTTTTCAATTAACAATTAGATTTGAGGGACCCTTAGCATGTTCAGGATTTTTCCAGCTGTCCATTTTGCTTTTCCAATTTTTCTATAAGTTATTACTGTTGTGCTAAGTCATAGCATTTCTGCTGCTTTTCAGTATTTGTGCTAAATACAGCATTTCTGCTAAATCATACTATTTCTGCTATTTTATGCTATTTGTGCCAAATACAGCATTTCTGCTAAATCATACTATTTCTGCTATTTCATAAGATTTGTACTAAATATAGTGTTTCTGCCAAATATAGTATTTCTGCTTAATTATAGTATTTCTGCCATTTTATAGTATTTCTACTAAATGTAGTATTTATGCTTAATCATACTATTACTATATATTTCTGCCAGGTCCCCAGGCAGCCAATCCTCTGAGGACTGAGACATTCAAATTTACATATCAGGGCCTGCACGGCTTCCCAGCCAGCCAGTCATATCTGAGGTCTGCCCTTTCTTCTCTCGTCATATCTCAGCGACGGATGTACAAAGAGCAATGAAAATCGCAGTCAAAGTACACCACAGTCCGCTGATTCACCCAGTACAAGAATTATGCTTCTAGTCCACCTAGTTTTTGAGTTACACGACGTTTTGTAACTCCAAAAAACGGCGCTCTTTGCCTCTCACCGCGATCTAATTCTGACTGCTCATCACCCTGTTTTCCAGGCGTTCATTCTCTTTCCCAGTGGCGCAGTTTGTAATGACACAGGTCTGCAACCCAAAGGTCGTGGGTTCAATTCCACCTTAGTCAACATGGTTTTTTACCTACAAATTCATACACTGTCACAGACCAGTAATTCATATTGATCATTTATTACAATTCTGCAAACTTTTATGATTTTAGCAGCTTTTCTAATATGAACCTCAGATTCTTGTTAACACTCCATGGCACAAATACTGTTCCCTTTAGGCTCTGTGTATGTGTGTGTGTATCAATATTTCTCCCATTTTAAAGTATTACTCCTCCATAATTGTATTTCTGTTAAATCAAAGTACTTTTACTACATCTTAGTATTTCTGCTAAATCATAGTATTTTGCCAAATCATGGTTTTTGTGCCAAATCATAACATTTGTGTTATGTTATAGTATTACTACTAAGTGGAGGAATTTCTGTCATGTTACAGTATATGTGCTGATTACAGTATTTCTGCTAAATCATAGTATTTCTACTATATTATATTTTTCTTTCTAAATATAGCATTTCTGCTATATAATTGTATTTCTGCTACCTACACATACGGATCAGTATCTAAGGTTTGACTCTTATCATCCACTGGAGCACAAACTGGGTGTCATCAGGACGCTACAACACAGAGCGAACACCATCCCCACAGACACAGCGGCCAGGGAGGCAGAAGAACAGCACATCAAGAAGGCCCTGAGTAAATGTGGTTATCCCAGCTGGACTTTTGTCAAAGCTGGGAAGGCGCCTAAAGAAAGCTCCAGCCGATCCAGGAGAGAAGGACAACCGCTGCCCAGGTGAAAACCTGTAGCGATCCCATATGTGTCAGGAGTATCGGAGCAGTTGAGACGCATTTTTTCGAAACACCGGGTCTCTGTGGCTTTTAAACCCCAAAACACGCTGTGCCAAAAACTGGTCCACCCCAAGGATCGGGTCCCCCAACACAAACAGAGTAACATAGTGTACGCTGTTAAGTGCCAGGAGGATTGCCAGGATTTATACATCGGGGAAACCAAACAACCTCTGGCGAAGCGGATGGCACAACACAGAAGAGCAACCTCGTCAGGCCAGGACTCTGCAGTCTATTTACAGCTACAGGCCAGTGGACACTCTTTCAAGGATGAGGATGTACACATCCTGGACAGGGAAGAATGCTGGTTTGAGCGCGGAGTCAAGGAGGCCATTTACGTGAAAAGGGAAAGACCATTTCTGAATCGAGGAGGGGGCCTAAGGGTACATCTTTCGCCATCTTACAATGCTGTGATTGCAGCCATTCCCCAACTCTCTGTGAATGGTACTCATGGCCATTGATCAGTGGTCTTTGATCAGTGGGTTTTGGTCAGTGATTGTTGATCAATGGTCATGGGAATTTGCATAATTATGATTAAGGAACTGACCTCACAGCCCATTGTTCCTTCTGTGGGCTGGTTTCAGTCATTATGCAAATGTACTGTTTATAAGGTTTGGGGAAACCTGCAGTCAGCTGAGACTGAAGAAGTCACTTGGATGAGTGACGAAACGTTTCTCCCACAAAACGCTACGTCCAGATGAACTGATAAAACTTTTGGAGGTATTTCTGCTATGTTATAATATTTGTGCTAAACCAGAGTATTTCTGCTGAAACATAGTATTTCTGCCAAATGACAGTATTTCTGTCAAATTACAGTATTTGTGCTAAAACATAGTATTCATTTAAAATTACAATATTCATAGTTCATCACAGTGTCTCTGGTAAATCACAGCATTTCTGCTATGTTGTACTATTTTTGTAAATCATAGTGTTTCTGTAATGTTTAAGTATTTTTGGCTAAATATATTCTTTCTGTTATCTTATACTATTTCTCCTAAATTCTTGTATTTTTGAGAAGTTATCGTGTTTCTGGTAAGTTACAATATTTCTGCAAAGTTCTGCTATGCTATTGTATTTCTGCCAAGTATTATGTTTCCTCTAAGATACTACAGTTCTGCTAAGTTACTACATTTTAGCAAAGTTCCTTTGCGTCTGCAAAGTTTTTACAATTTCTGCAACTTTTCAGCTTTTTCAGCTAGTTTCAGCAGACAGCTTCAGCTTTAAAGCATCCACACTGCATTTTCGCAGGAAATGCAAATTTTTCTAGTTCTTTATTATTCCAGTTGCCACTTTTTGTACGTTTTTTGGCACTTAACTACTTTCACAATTTTCAGCCGATTTTCACCGTTCAAATTTTAAACTATTCTGCTATTTCTGCTAATGTGTGCTATGACTTTTGGTATTTTTTGCTGTTATACTTTTTAAAATATTAAGCTTTTTTCCTTTAATTTGTCCCATTGAAATGAATGGGAAATTTCTGCAATTCTGCTAAAACTTGCTCGTTTTTGAAACTTAACTACTTTCTCATACTTTCACCTAGAACAACCATTCAAACTTTAAAATGTTCACAAATTATTGGGCTATTCATTAATGATTCAGCTTTTTCATATCTGTTACCGTTTTCATCTTATCCCTCTTTAAGTTTTGAGTTTCATCTTTGTGATTTTTCACAAAATACATGCGTTGTTATGGTTGCTATGCAGTTGGTTCTAAGTGAGCCACTGTACCTTTGGCAATTTTCTCTTCATGTCCGAACAACTTCTTGCTACTTGATTAATTTTCACTCAACTCCCACAAATTATACATCAAAACGTAGGTATTTTTGCTGGCTTTCAGAAAATGTCACTATCATTGTTGTGGGATTTATAGAATTTTGGCAAATCTCCTCAGACCAACACAAAGTCTCAAAAATCCCCATAGAAAGTCAATGGAGAGCTTGTTCAAAATCACAGCTTGATTTCTGTAATGAGAGGCATATTCGAATCGTCATATCTCCTTAACGAAGCGAAGTTAAAACATGAGGCTTGTCCCAGTATATCTTCAGACACTCCTGACACTCACAATTCAAGAATTTTTTTCTCATCTATTACCATTTGGCCATGAATTGGGTTTGTTTGAGGGTAGGAAATTTGTCCCTCGCTCAGATTTCTTCAGATTTCAAACTCTGGAAATGAGGCACTTTTTTCTCTCGTCATATCTTTTTGATGGATTTCCACAGAGACCTGAAAATTTCCATGATTGTTCACCAAAGTCTGCTGTCTCTTACGGTGAAAGAATGATATCAATACTCCAAATAGATTTAGAGTTAGAAAGCGTTGTTTGAGGGCAAGCCAAGGCAGTTTTCGCTTGCCTCTACTCAGTTATGGTGCATTAGAAGTCAAATATCTTCAATAATTCATATTTTAATGATAAAGTGTCAACACTTTAAGATTCCCCCATCTCTTCTGAACAAAACGGTGTAAGAATGACTGTTCTAGCCCCTACGGTTAGGAAATTATGGCCATTTGTTTGAGAGGAATCCTCACTATGAGAAATTCACTGCAGAAATCCTGTCTCTGTGCTCTGTGTGTGTAAAAACGGCTGCACCTGTTTTGGCGGGAAAAAGTACACAGGCTCTCTGATTGGTGGATTCAAATTTAGCAGCTCCCAGGCTGCTTGATTGAGCTAGAAACTTGATTTTCTCTCCCTGTGTGTGTGTGTGTGTGTGTGTGTGTGTGTGTGTGTGTGTGACAGAGAGAGAGAAAGAGAGGGCGAGACAGAGTTTTTATGGGAGCATCTTATTGTATGATTTAAATTCAATATATTTAGGCTGGTTGACTGAATTTGATCCTGTGTGTCTCTCTGTGCATGTGTGTTTCCATATGTTTCCATATTTGTGATTGTGTGACTGTTACACTTTTTTTGCTGAGTTTTTTTTTTTTAATTTAACAAGTACATTTGAAGGACCCTTAGCATGTTCAGCATTTTTTCAGCTGTCCATTTTGCTTTTCCAATTTTTCTGTTTAAGTTATTACTATTGTGCTGAATCATACTATTTCTGCTATTTTATAAGATTTGTGCTAAATATAGTATTTCTGCCCAGTATAGTATTTCTGATTAATTATAGTTTTTCTACCAAATCATATTACAGTATTTTTGCTTTTTATACCATTTTTATAGGATATTTATATTGCTTAATATAGTATTTCTGCTTTTTATAGGATTTGTGCTTAATACAGTATTTCTGCTAAATGTAGTATTTATGCTTAATCACACTATTACTATATATTTCTGCCAGCTTCCCAGCCAGCCAATCATATCTGAGGTCTGCAGTTTCTTCTCTCGTCATATCTCAGCGACGGATGTACAAAGAGCAATGAAAATCGCAGTCAAAGTACACCAAAGTCCACTGATTCACCCAGTACAAGAATTATGCTTCTAGTCCACCTAGTGTTGGAGTTACATGACGTTTTGTAACTCCAAAAAACGGCGCTCTTTGCCTTTCACCGCGATCTAATTCTGACTGCTCATCACCCTGTTTCCCAAGAGCTCTCTGTCTTTCCCAGTGGCGCAGCTGGTAATGACACAGGTCTGCAACCCGAAGGTCGTGGGTTCAACTCCACCTTAGACAACCTGTTTTTTGCCCTACAAATTAATACACTATCACAGACCACTAATTCATATTTATCATTTATTACAATTCTGAAAACTTTTAACCAGCTTTTCTAATATGGACCTCAGATTCTTCTTAACACTCCATGGCACAAATACTCTTCCCTTTAGGCTCTGTGAATGTGTGTGTGTATCAATATTTCTCCCATTTTAAAGTATTACTCCTCCCTAATTGGATTTCTCTTAAATCAAAGTACTTTTACTACATCTTAGTACTTCTGCTCAATCATAGTATGTCTGCTAAATCATAGTATTTTTGCCAAATCATGGTTTTTGTGCCAAATCATCAGAATCGTGTTTATTGGCCAAGTATATGTGCAGACAAATACAAGGAATTTGGTTCCGGTAGATGGTGGCTCTCGAGCACAGCAATGCAAATCACACACACACACACACACACACACACACACACACACACGTATCTATATATACATTACACATGCATACACATACATACACAAAGCTGTGTAAACCAACTATAAAAAACTAATCTAAACGTATATACATAAAATACAGAAATGAAATGAGGTGGAATGAATACTACAGAATGTACATAAGGTGCAGTTGCAGTCTGGCAGTGGGAGGAGTGTGACAGTTCAACTGTTTAGAAGGGAGATGGTGAGGGGAAAGAAACTGTTCCTGTGTCGGGTGGTCCTGGTCTGCAGGCTTCTGTACCGTCTGCCAGAGGGCAGCAGATCAAAAAGTCTGTTTCCAGGGTGTGAGGGGTCTGTGATGATTTTCCCTGCGCGTTTCCTGGTTCTTGAGAGGTACAGATCCTGGATGGAGGGCAGGGGGGCGCTGATGATCCTTTCTGCTGCCCGTACAGTCCGCACCTGTCCTGTTTAGTGGCTGCACCATACCAGACTGTGATGGAGGAGCACAGGACAGACTCAATGACTGCAGTGTAGAACTGGATCAGCAGCTCCTGTGGAAGACTGTACTTCCCCAGTTGTCTCAGGAAGTACATCCTCTGCTGGGTCTTTTTGAGGATGGAGTTGATGTTGGTCTCCCAGTTCAGGTCCTGGGAGATGGTGGTACCCAGCAACTTGAAGATCTCCACAGTCGACACAGGGCTGTCTGATATGATGAGGGGGGGCAGAGTTGAGGGATGTCTCCTGAAGTCCACTGTCATCTCTACAGTTTTAAGAGTGTTCAACTCCAGATTGTGCTGACTGCACCAGAGTACCAGCCGCTCAACTCATCATAACATTTGTGTTATGTTATAGTATTACTACTAAGTGGAGGAATTTCTAAAATGTTACAGTATATGTGCTGATTACAGTATTTCTGCCAAATATAGTATTTCTGATTAATTATAGTTTTTCTACCAAATCATAGTACAGTATTTTTGCTTTTTATAGGATTTGTGCTTAATACAGTCCATCCATCCATTCGCTTCTGCTTATCCTTTTCAGGGTCGCGGGGGGCGCTGGAGCCTATCCCAGCTATCATAGGGCGAGAGGCGGGGTACAGGTCGCCAGTCTGTCGCAGGGCCAACACACAAGGACAGACAACCATTCACACTCACATTCACACCTAGTGACAATTTGGATTATCCAATTAACCTATCCCCACAAGCTGCATGTCTTTGGACGGTGGGAGGAAGCCGGAGTACCCGGAGGGAACCCACGCCAACACGGGGAGAACATGCAAACTCCACACAGAAAGACCCCGGCCTGATGGTGGAATTGAACTCAGGACCTTCTTGCTGTTCGGCAACAGTGCTAACCACCGTGCCGCTTAATACAGTATTTCTGCTAAATGTAGTATTTATGCTTAATCATACTATTTCTATATATTTTTGCCAGGTCCTCTGTGAGGACTGAGACATTCAAATTTACATATCAGGGCCTGCACGGCTTCCCAGCCAGCCAATCATATCTGAGGTCTGCCGTTTCTTCTCACGTCATATCTCAGCGACGGATGTACAAAGAGCAATGAAAATCGCAGTCAAAGTACACCAAAGTCCGCTGATTCACCCAATACAAGAATTATGCTTCTAGTCCACCTAGTTTTTGAGTTACACGACGTTTTGTAACTCCAAAAAACGGCGCTCTTTGCCTCTCACCGCGATCTAATTCTGACTGCTCATCACCCTGTTTCCCAAGAGCTCACTGTCTTTCCCAGTGGCGCAGCTGGTAAGGAAATTATAGCCATTTGTTTGAGAGGAGTCCTCACTATGAAAAATAGACTGCACAAATCCTGTCTCTGTGCTGCGTGTGTAAAAACAGGTGCACCTGTTTTGGCGGGAAAAAGTACATAGCCTTTCTGATTGGTGGATTCAAATAAAGCAGCTCCAGGCTTTTTGACCCACCTAGAAACATACAGGAAACACTGTATGTACAGCCCCTGTTTGTTCACTTGCTTCTGCTTCTGCTGCTGCTGCGCGTGTGTGTGTGTGTGTGTGTGTGTGTGTGTGTGTGTGTGTGTCTGTGTGTATGACAGAGAGAGAGGGAGAGAGAGCCTTTTTATGGGTGTTTCTTATTGTGTGATTTAAAATCAATATATTTACACTGGTTGATTGACTTGGATCCTGTGTGTGTCTCTGTGCATGTGTGTTTCCATATATGGGGGCGATCGTGGCTCAAAAGTTGGGAGTTCGCCTTGTAATCGGAAGGTTACCGGTTCGAGGCCCGGCTCGGACAGTCTCGGTCGTTGTGTCTTTGGGCAAGACACTTCACTCGTTGTCTACTGGTGGTGGTCAGAGGGCCCGGTGGCGCCAGTGTCCAGCAGCCTCGCCTCTGTCAGTGCGCCCCAGGGTGGCTGTGGCTACAACGTAGCTTGCCATCACCAGTGTGTGAATGGGTGAATGATTGGATATGTAAAGAGCTTTGGGGTCCTTAGGGACCATAAAAGCGCTATATAAATACAGGCCATTTACCATGTCCATATTTGTAATTGTGCAAGTTATTACTATTATGCTAAATTACAGTATTTCTGCTACTTTTCGGTGTTTGTGCTAAATACAGTATTTCTGCTAAATCTTAGTATTATTGCTTAATCATATTATTTGAGCAAAATCATAGTATTTGAGCATATTCTTTCTATTTGTGCCATAGCATAATATATTTGCTGAATTACAGCATTTCTGCTATGTTGTAGCATTTGTCCTAAATCACAGTATTTGTGCAATGTTTAGGTATTTTTGTTTAAATAAAGTATCTATGTAATCTTGTACCATGTTTGCTAAAATCCTGTATTTCTGAAAAGTTATCTTGTTTCTGCTAAGTTACAATATTTATTCTAATTTCTGCTGCTAAGTTCTGCTATGTTATTGTATTTCTGCCAAGTATTATGTTTTCTTTACGTTATTGCAGTTCTGCTAAGTAATTACATTTTTGCTAAGTTCTTATGCTTCTGCAAAGTTATTACAATTTTTTGCAAAGGTTTTACAACTTCTGCAACTTTTCAGCTTTTTCAGCTAGTTTCAGCTGACAGCTTCAGCTTTACAGCATCCACACTGCATTTTCGCAGGAAATGCAAATTTTTCTAGTTATTCTTATTATTATTATTGTGTGGATGCTGGAGGCATCCACACTATTGAGTTCCTGTTTCTCTTTATTGTGTGGATGCTTTATGCATCCACACTATTGAGTTCCTGTTTCTCTTTATTCTTTATTATTCTACTATATTATTATTATTATTCTGTGGATGCTTTATGCATCCACACTATTGAGTTCCTGTTTCTCTTTATTCTTTATTATTCTACTATATTATTATTATTGTGTGGATGCTTTAGGCATCCACACTATTGAGTTCCTGTTTCTCTTTATTGTGTGGATGCTGGAGGCATCCACACTATTGAGTTCCTGTTTCTCTTTATTCTTTATACTTTATTATTATTATTGTGTGGATGCTGGAGGCATCCACACTATTGAGTTCCTGTTTCTCTTTATTCTTTATACTTTATTATTATTATTATTATTATTATTCCAGTTGCTTCCGTACATTTTTTGGCACTTTTCTACTTCCACAATTTTCAGCCGATTTTCACCGTTCAAATTTTAAACTATTCTGCTATTTCTGCTAATGATTGCTATGACTTTTGGTATTTTTAACTCTTATACTTTTTAAAATATTACGTTTTTTTCCTTTAATTTGTCCCATTGAAATGAATGGGAAACTTCCGCAATTCTGCTAAAACTTACTCTTTTTTGAAACTTAACTACGTTCTCATACTTTCGCCTAGAACAACCATTCAAATTTTAAAATGTTCACAAATTATTGGGCTATTCATGAATGATTCAGCTTTTTCATATCTGTTACCGTTTTCATCGTATCCCTCTCTAAGTTTTGAGTTTCATCTTTGTGATTTTTCACAAAATACATGCGTTGTTATGGTTGCTATGCAGTTGGTTCTAAGTGAGCCACTGTACCTTTGGCAATTTTCTCTTCATGTCCGAACAACTTCTTGCTACTCGCTCAATTTTCACTTAACCCACACAAATTATACATCAAAACGTAGGTATTTTTGCTGGCTTTCAGAAAATGTTACTATCATTGTTGTGAGATTTATAGAATTTTGGCAAATCACCTCAGACCAACACAAAGTCAGAAAACTCTCCATAGAAAGTCAATGGAGAGCTTGTTCAAAATCATCGCTTGATTTCTCTAATGAGAGGCATATTCGAATCGTCATATCTCCTTAACGAAGCGAAGTTAAAACATGAGGCTTGTCCCCGTATATCTTCAGACACTCCTGATGCTCACAATTCAAGAATTTCTTTCTCACCTATTACCGTTCTGAAATGAGTTAGACTTGTTTGAGGGTAGGAAATTCGTCCTTTGCTCAGATTTCTTCAGATTTCAAACTCTGGAAATGAACCACTTTTTTCTCTTGTCATATCTTTTTAATGGATTTCCACAGAGACCTGAAAATTTCCATGATTGTTCACCAAAGCCTGCTGTCTCTTACGGTGAAAGAATGATATCGATACTCCAAATAGATTTAGAGTTAGAAAGCGTTGTTTGAGGGCAAGTCAAGGCAGATTTTGCTTGCCTCTACTCAGTTATGGTGCATTAGAAGTCAAATATCTTCAATAATTCATATTTTAATGATAAAGTGTCAACACTTTAAGATTCCCCCATCTCTTCTGAACAAAACGGTGTAAGAATGACTGTTCTAGCCCCTACGGTTAGGAAATTATGGCCATTTGTTTGAGAGGAATCCTCACTATGAGAAATTCACTGCAGAAATCCTGTCTCTGTGCTCTGTGTGTGTAAAAACGGCTGCACCTGTTTTGGCGGGAAAAAGTACACAGCCTCTCTGATTGGTGGATTCAAATTTAGCAGCTCCCAGGCTGCTTGACTGACCTAGAAACTTGATTTTCTCTCCCTGTGTGTGTGTGTGTGTGTGTGTGTGAGAGACAGAGAGAGAGAGATAGAGAGGGCGAGAGAGAGTTTTTATGGGAGCATCTTATTGTATGATTTAAATTCAATATATTTAGACTGGTTGACTGAATTTGATCCTCTGTGTGTCTCTCTGTGCATGTGTGTTTCCATATGTGTCCATATTTGTGATTGTGTCACTGTTATACTTTTTTTTGCTGATTTTTTTCATTTAACAATTACATTTGAGGGACCCTTAGCATGTTCAGGATTCTTTCAGCTGTCCATTTTGCTTTTCCAATTTTTCTATTTAAGTTATTACTATTGTGTTGAGTCATAGCATTTCTGCTGCTTTTCAGTATTTGTGCTAAATACAGCATTTCTGCTAAATCATACTATTTCTGCTATTTTATGAGATTTGTGCTAAATACAGCATTTCTGCTAAATCATACTATTTCTGCTATTTCATAAGATTTGTACTAAATATAGTGTTTCTGCCAAATATAGTATTTCTGCTTAATTATAGTATTTCTGCCATTTTATAGTATTTGTGCTAAAACATAGTATTTCTACTAAATGTAGTATTTATGCTTAATCATACTATTTGTATATATTTCTGCCAGGACCCCAGGCAGCTAATCCTCTGTGAGGACTGATACATATAAAATTTACATATCAGGGCCTGCACGGCTTCCCAGCCAGCCAATCATATCTGAGGTCTGCCCTTTCTTCTCTCGTCATATCTCAGCGACAGATGTACAAAGAGCAATGCAAATCACAGTCAAAGTACACGAAAGTACGCTGATTCACCCAGTACAAGAATTATGCTTCTAGTGCACCTAGTTTTTGAGTTACACGACGTTTTGTAACTCCAAAAAACTGTCTTTTTCGCCTCTCACCGCAATCTAATTCTGACTGCTCATCACCCTGTTTTCCAGGCGCTCGCTCTCTTTCCCAGTGGCGCAGTTGGTAATGACACAGGTCTGCAACCAAAAGGTCGTGGGTTCAATTACACCTTGGGCAACATGTTTTTTTTCCCTACAAATTAATACACTATCACAGACCAGTAATTGATATTCATCATTTATTACAATTCTGCAAACTTTTATGATTTTAGCAGCTTTTCTAATATGGACCTCAGATTCTTGTTAACACTCCATGGCACAAATACTCTTCCCTTTAGGCTCTGTGTATGTGTGTGTGTATCAATATTTCTCCCATTTTAAAGTATTACTCCTCCATAATTGTATTTCTGTTAAATCAAAGTACTTTTACTACATCTTAGTACTTCTGCTCAATCATAGTATTTCTGCTAAATCATAGTATTTTGCCAAATTATGGTTTTTGTGCCAAATCATAACATTTGTTTTATGTTACAGTATTACTACTAAGTGGAGGAATTTCTGTCATGTTACAGTATATGTGCTGATTACAGTATTTCTGCTAAATCATAGGATTTCTACTATATTATATTTTTCTTTCTAAATATAGCATTTCTGCTATATAATTGTATTACTGCTATGTTATAATATTTGTGCTAAACCAGAGTATTTCTGCTGAAACATAGTATTTCTGCCGAATGATAGTATTTCTGTCAAATTACAGTATTTTTGCTAAAACATAGTATTTTTTAAAAAAATTTCAATATTAATAGTAAATTACAGTGTCTCTGGTAAATCGCAGCATTTCTGCTATGTTGTACTGTTTTTCTAAATCATAGTATTTCTGTAATGTTTAAGAATGTTTGCCTAAATATATTCTTTCTGTTATCTTATACTATTTCTCCTAAATTCTTGTATTTTTGAGAAGTTATCGTGTTTCTGGTAAGTTACAATATTTCTGCTAAGTTCTGCTATGCTATTGTATTTCTGCCAAGTATTATGTTTCCTCTAAGATATTGCAGTTCTGCTAAGTTACTACATTTTAGCAAAGTTCCTTTTCTTCTGCAAAGTTTTTACAAATTCTGCAACTTTTCAGCTTTTTCTGCTTGTTTCAGCAGACAGCTTCAGCATTACAGCATCCACACTGCATTTTCGCAGGAAATGCAAATTTTTCTAGTTATTATTATTATTATTCCAGTTGCTTCCGTACGTTTTTTGGCACTTTTCTACTTCCACAATTTTCAGCCGATTTTCACCGTTCAAATTTTAAACTATTCTGCTATTTCTGCTAATGATTGCTATGACTTTTGGTATTTTTAACTCTTATACTTTTTAAAATATTACGTTTTTTTCCTTTAATTTGTCCCATTGAAATGAATGGGAAACTTCCGCAATTCTGCTAAAACTTACTCTTTTTTGAAACTTAACTACGTTCTCATACTTTCGCCTAGAACAACCATTCAAATTTTAAAATGTTCACAAATTATTGGGCTATTCATGAATGATTCAGCTTTTTCATATCTGTTACCGTTTTCATCGTATCCCTCTCTAAGTTTTGAGTTTCATCTTTGTGATTTTTCACAAAATACATGCGTTGTTATGGTTGCTATGCAGTTGGTTCTAAGTGAGCCACTGTACCTTTGGCAATTTTCTCTTCATGTCCGAACAACTTCTTGCTACTCGCTCAATTTTCACTTAACCCACACAAATTATACATCAAAACGTAGGTATTTTTGCTGGCTTTCAGAAAATGTTACTATCATTGTTGTGAGATTTATAGAATTTTGGCAAATCACCTCAGACCAACACAAAGTCAGAAAACTCTCCATAGAAAGTCAATGGAGAGCTTGTTCAAAATCATCGCTTGATTTCTCTAATGAGAGGCATATTCGAATCGTCATATCTCCTTAACGAAGCGAAGTTAAAACATGAGGCTTGTCCCCGTATATCTTCAGACACTCCTGATGCTCACAATTCAAGAATTTCTTTCTCACCTATTACCGTTCTGAAATGAGTTAGACTTGTTTGAGGGTAGGAAATTCGTCCTTTGCTCAGATTTCTTCAGATTTCAAACTCTGGAAATGAACCACTTTTTTCTCTTGTCATATCTTTTTAATGGATTTCCACAGAGACCTGAAAATTTCCATGATTGTTCACCAAAGCCTGCTGTCTCTTACGGTGAAAGAATGATATCGATACTCCAAATAGATTTAGAGTTAGAAAGCGTTGTTTGAGGGCAAGTCAAGGCAGATTTTGCTTGCCTCTACTCAGTTATGGTGCATTAGAAGTCAAATATCTTCAATAATTCATATTTTAATGATAAAGTGTCAACACTTTAAGATTCCCCCATCTCTTCTGAACAAAACGGTGTAAGAATGACTGTTCTAGCCCCTACGGTTAGGAAATTATGGCCATTTGTTTGAGAGGAATCCTCACTATGAGAAATTCACTGCAAAATCCTGTCTCTGTGCTCTGTGTGTGTAAAAACGGCTGCACCTGTTTTGGCGGGAAAAAGTACACAGCCTCTCTGATTGGTGGATTCAAATTTAGCAGCTCCCAGGCTGCTTGACTGACCTAGAAACTTGATTTTCTCTCCCTGTGTGTGTGTGTGTGTGTGTGTGTGTGTGTGTGTGTGTGTGTGTGTGTGTGTGTGAGAGACAGAGAGAGAGAGATAGAGAGGGCGAGAGAGAGTTTTTATGGGAGCATCTTATTGTATGATTTAAATTCAATATATTTAGACTGGTTGACTGAATTTGATCCTCTGTGTGTCTCTCTGTGCATGTGTGTTTCCATATGTGTCCATATTTGTGATTGTGTCACTGTTATACTTTTTTTTGCTGATTTTTTTCATTTAACAATTACATTTGAGGGACCCTTAGCATGTTCAGGATTCTTTCAGCTGTCCATTTTGCTTTTCCAATTTTTCTATTTAAGTTATTACTATTGTGTTGAGTCATATCATTTCTGCTGCTTTTCAGTATTTGTGCTAAATACAGCATTTCTGCAAAATCATACTATGTCTGCTATTTTATGAGATTTGTGCTAAATACAGCATTTCTGCTAAATCATACTATTTCTGCTATTTCATAAGATTTGTACTAAATATAGTGTTTCTGCCAAATATAGTATTTCTGCTTAATTATAGTATTTCTGCCATTTTATAGTATTTGTGCTAAAACATAGTATTTCTACTAAATGTAGTATTTATGCTTAATCATACTATTTGTATATATTTCTGCCAGGACCCCAGGCAGCTAATCCTCTGTGAGGACTGATACATATAAAATTTACATATCAGGCCTGCACGGCTTCCCAGCCAGCCAATCATATCTGAGGTCTGCCCTTTCTTCTCTCGTCATATCTCAGCGACAGATGTACAAAGAGCAATGCAAATCACAGTCAAAGTACACGAAAGTACGCTGATTCACCCAGTACAAGAATTATGCTTCTAGTCACCTAGTTTTTGAGTTACACGACGTTTTGTAACTCCAAAAAACTGTCTTTTTCGCCTCTCACCGCAATCTAATTCTGACTGCTCATCACCCTGTTTTCCAGGCGCTCGCTCTCTTTCCCAGTGGCGCAGTTGGTAATGACACAGGTCTGCAACCAAAAGGTCGTGGGTTCAATTACACCTTGGGCAACATGTTTTTTTTCCCTACAAATTAATACACTATCACAGACCAGTAATTGATATTCATCATTTATTACAATTCTGCAAACTTTTATGATTTTAGCAGCTTTTCTAATATGGACCTCAGATTCTTGTTAACACTCCATGGCACAAATACTCTTCCCTTTAGGCTCTGTGTATGTGTGTGTGTATCAATATTTCTCCCATTTTAAAGTATTACTCCTCCATAATTGTATTTCTGTTAAATCAAAGTACTTTTACTACATCTTAGTACTTCTGCTCAATCATAGTATTTCTGCTAAATCATAGTATTTTGCCAAATTATGGTTTTTGTGCCAAATCATAACATTTGTTTTATGTTACAGTATTACTACTAAGTGGAGGAATTTCTGTCATGTTACAGTATATGTGCTGATTACAGTATTTCTGCTAAATCATAGGATTTCTACTATATTATATTTTCTTTCTAAATATAGCATTTCTGCTATATAATTGTATTACTGCTATGTTATAATATTTGTGCTAAACCAGAGTATTTCTGCTGAAACATAGTATTTCTGCCGAATGATAGTATTTCTGTCAAATTACAGTATTTTTGCTAAAACATAGTATTTTTAAAAAAAAATTTCAATATTAATAGTAAATTACAGTGTCTCTGGTAAATCGCAGCATTTCTGCTATGTTGTACTGTTTTTCTAAATCATAGTATTTCTGTAATGTTTAAGAATGTTTGCCTAAATATATTCTTTCTGTTATCTTATACTATTTCTCCTAAATTCTTGTATTTTTGAGAAGTTATCGTGTTTCTGGTAAGTTACAATATTTCTGCTAAGTTCTGCTATGCTATTGTATTTCTGCCAAGTATTATGTTTCCTCTAAGATATTGCAGTTCTGCTAAGTTACTACATTTTAGCAAAGTTCCTTTCTTCTGCAAAGTTTTTACAAATTCTGCAACTTTTCAGCTTTTTCTGCTTGTTTCAGCAGACAGCTTCAGCATTACAGCATCCACACTGCATTTTCGCAGGAAATGCAAATTTTTCTAGTTATTATTATTATTCTAGTTGCCACTTTTTGCACTTTTTTTGGCACTTTTCTACTTCCACAATTTTCAGCCGATTTTCACCGTTCAAATTTTAAACTATTCTGCTATTTCTGCTAATGATCGCTATGACTTTTGGTATTTTTACTTTATACTTTTTAAAATATTAAGCTTTTTTCCTTTTTTGTCCCATTGAAATGAATGGAAACTTCCCAATTCTGCTAAAACTTGCTTGTTTTTGAAACTTAACTACTTTTCCTACTTTCACCTAGAACAACCATTCAAACTTTAAAATGTTCCAAATTATTGGGCTATTCATGATGATTCAGCTTTTTCATATCTGTTACATTTTCATCTTATCCCTCTTTAAGTTTGAGTTCATTTTGTGATTTTTCAGAAAATACATGCGTTGTTATGGTTGCTATGCATTGGTTCAAGTGAGCCACTGTATTTTGCATCTTCTCTTCATGTCCGAACAACTTCTTGCTACTCGCTCAATTTTCACTCAACCCACAAATTATACATCAAAACGTAGGTATTTTTGCTGGCTTTCAGAAAATGTCACATCATTGTTGTGGATTTATAGAATTTTGGCAAATCTCCTCAGACCAACACAAAGTCAAAAATCCCATAGAAAGTCAATGGAGAGTTTGTTCAAAATCACCGCTTGATTTCTGTAATGAGAGGCATTTCGAATCGTCATATCTCCAACGAAGCGAAGTTAAGACATGAGGCTTGTCCAATATATCTTCAGACACTCCTGACGCTCACAATTCAAGAATTTTTTCTCATCTATTACCATTCTGAATGGTTTGTTTGAGGGTAGGAAATTGTCCTCGCTCAGATTTCTTCAGATTTCAAACTCTGGAAATGAACCACTTTTTTCTCTCGTCATATCTTTTTGATGGATTTCCACAGAGACCTGAAAATTTCCATGACTGTTCACCAAAGCCTGCTGTCTCTTACGGTGAAAGAATGATATCGATACTCCAAATAGATTTAGAGTTAGAAAGCGTTGTTTGAGGGCAAGTCAAGGCAGTTTTCGCTTGCCTCTACTCAGTTATGGTGCATTAGAAGTCAAATATCTTAATAATTCATATTTTAATGATAAATTGTCAACACTTAAGATTCCCCCATCTCTTCTGAACAAAACGGTGTAAGAATGACGTTCTAGCCCCTACGGTTAGGAAATTATGCCATTTGTTTGAGGGAATCCTCACTATGAGAAATAACAGCAAAATCCTGTTCTCTGTGCTGCGTGTGTGTAAAAACGGCTGCACCTGTTTTGGCGGGAAAAAGTACACAGCCTCTCTGATTGGTGGATTCAAATTTAGCAGCTCCCAGGCTGCTTGACTGACCTAGAAACTTGCTTTCTCTCCCTGTGTGTGTGTGTGTGTGTGTGTGTGTGTGTGTGTGTGTGTGTGTGTGACAGAGAGAGAGAGAAAGGGAGGGCGAGAGAGAGTTTTTATGGGAGCATCTTATTATATGATTTAAATTCAATATATTTAGACTGGTTGACTGAATTTGATCCTGTGTGTGTCTCTCTGTGCATGTGTGTTTCCATATGTGTCCATATTTGTGATTGTGTCACTGTTATACTTTTTTTGCTGATTTTTTTCATTTAACAATTACATTTGAGGACCCTTAGCATGTTCAGGATTTTTCAGCTGTCCATTTTGCTTTTCCAATTTTTCTATTTAAGTTATTACTATTGTGTTGAGTCATAGCATTTCTGCTGCTTTTCAGTATTTGTGCTAAATACAGCATTTCTGCAAAATCATACTATGTCTGCTATTTTATGAGATTTGTGCTAAATACAGCATTTCTGCTAAATCATACTCTTTCTGCTATTTCATAAGATTTGTGCTAAATATAGTGTTTCTGCTATTTCTGCCAAATTTAGTATTTTTGATTAATTAGGGTTTTTCTACCAAATCATAGTACAGTTTTACTGCTTTTTATAGGATTTTTAGAGGATATTTATATTGCTTAATATAGTATTTCTGCTTTTTATAGGATTTGTGCTTAATATAGTTTTTCTAAAAAATGTAGTATTTATGCTTAATCATACTATTTCTATATATTTCTGCCAGGTCCCCAGGCAGCTAATCCTCTGTGAGGACTGATACATACAAATACATATCAGGGCCTGCACGGCTTCCCAGCCAGCCAATCATATCTGGGTCTGCCCTTTCTTCTCTCGTCATATCTCAGCGACAGATGTACAAAGAGCAATGCAAATCACAGTCAAAGTACACCAAAGTCCGCTGATTCACCCAGTACAAGAATTATGCTTCTAGTCCACCTAGTTTTTGAGTTACACGACGTTTTGTAACTGCAAAAAACGGCGTTTTTCGCCTCTCACCGCAATCTGATTCTGACTGCTCATCACCCTGTTTTCCAGGCGCTCGCTCTCTTTCCCAGTGGCGCAGTTGGTAATGACACAGGTCTGCAACCCAAAGGTCGTGGGTTCAATTACACCTTGGGCAACATGTGTTTTTTCCCTACAAATTAATACACTATCACAGACCACTAATTCATATTCATCATTTATTACAATTCTGCAACCTTTTATTTAGCAGCTTTTGTAATATGGACCTCAGATTCTTGTTAACACTCCATGGCACAAATACTGTTCCCTTTAGGCTCTGTGTGTGTGTGTGTGTGTGTGTGTGTGTGGAGAGAGAGAGAGAGGCGAGAGAGAGCCTTTTGATGGGAGCATCTTATTATATCACTTAAATTCAATATATTTAGACTGGTTGACTGAATTTGGTCCTGTGTGTGTCTCTCTGTGCATGTGTGTTTCCATATGTGCCCATATTTGTGATTGTGTGACTGTTATACTTTTTTTGCTGATTTTTTTTTTTCAATTAACAATTAGATTTGAGGGACCCTTAGCATGTTCAGGATTTTTCCAGCTGTCCATTTTGCTTTTCCAATTTTTCTATAAGTTATTACTGTTGTGCTAAGTCATAGCATTTCTGCTGCTTTTCAGTATTTGTGCTAAATACAGCATTTCTGCTAAATCATACTATTTCTGCTATTTTATGAGATTTGTGCCAAATACAGCATTTCTGCTAAATCATACTATTTCTGCTATTTCATAAGATTTGTACTAAATATAGTGTTTCTGCCAAATATAGTATTTCTGCTTAATTATAGTATTTCTGCCATTTTATAGTATTTGTGCTAAAACATAGTATTTCTACTAAATGTAGTATTTATGCTTAATCATACTATTTGTATATATTTCTGCCAGGTCCCCAGGCAGCTAATCCTCTGTGAGGACTGATACATATAAAATTTACATATCAGGGCCTGCACGGCTTCCCAGCCAGCCAATCATATCTGAGGTCTGCCCTTTCTTCTCTCGTCATATCTCAGCGACAGATGTACAAAGAGCAATGCAAATCACAGTCAAAGTACACGAAAGTACGCTGATTCACCCAGTACAAGAATTATGCTTCTAGTCCACCTAGTTTTTGAGTTACACGACGTTTTGTAACTCCAAAAAACAGCGTTTTTCGCTCTCACCGCAATCTAATTCTGACTGCTCATCACCCTGTTTCCAGGCGTTCGCTCTCTTTCCAGTGGCGCAGTTGTAATGACACAGGTCTGCAACCCAAAGGTCGTGGGTTCAATTACACCTTGGGCAACATGTTTTTTTTCCCTACAAATTAATACACTATCACAGACCACTAATTCATATTCATCATTTATTACAATTCTGCAAACTTTTATGATTTTAGCAGCTTTTCTAATATGGACCTCAGATTCTTTTAACACTCCATGGCACAAATACTGTTCCCTTTAGGCTCTGTGTATGTGTGTGTGTATCAATATTTCTCCCATTTTAAAGTATTACTCCTCCATAATTGTATTTCTGTTAAATCAAAGTACTTTTACTACATCTTAGTACTTCTGCTCAATCATAGTATTTCTGCTAAATCATAGTATTTTGCCAAATTATGGTTTTTGTGCCAAATCATAACATTTGTTTTATGTTACAGTATTACTACTAAGTGGAGGAATTTCTGTCATGTTACAGTATATGTGCTGATTACAGTATTTCTGCTAAATCATAGTATTTCTCTATATTACATTTTTCTTTCTAAATATAGCATTTCTGCTATATAATTGTATTACTGCTTGTTATAATATTTGTGCTAAACCAGAGTATTTCTGCTGAAACATAGTATTTCTGCAGATGATAGTATTTCTGTCAAATTACATATTTGTGCTAAAACATAGTATTTTTTTTTAAATTTCAATATTAATAGTAAATTACATTCTCTGGTAAATCGCAGCATTTCTGCATGTTGTACTGTTTTCTAAATCATAGTATTTCTGTAATGTTTAAGAATGTTTGGCTAAATATATTCTTTCTGTTATCTTATACTATTTCTCCTAAATTCTTGTATTTTGAGAAGTTATCGTGTTTCTGGTAAGTTACAATATTTCTGCTAAGTTCTGCTATGCTATTGTATTTCTGCCAAGTATTATGTTTCCTCTAAGATATTGCAGTTCTGCTAAGTCACTACATTTTAGCAAAGTTCCTTTGCTTCTGCAAAGTTTTTACAATTTCTGCAACTTTTCAGCTTTTTCAGCTAGTTTCAGCAGACAGCTTCAGCTTCAGCATCCACACTGCATTTTCGCAGGAAATGCAAATTTTTCTAGTGTGGATGCTTAGCATCCACACTATTGAGTCCTCTGGACTTCGTACGTTTTCGCCGTGATCTACTTCCACAATTTTCAGACGATTTTCACCGTTCAAATTTTAAACTATTCTGCTATTTCTGCTAATGATGGCTATGTCTTTTGGTATTTTATACTATTATACTTTTTAAAATATTAAGCTTAATTTGTCCCATTGAAATGAATGGGAAACTTCTGCAATTCTGCTAAAATTTGCTTGTTTTTGAAACTTAACTACTTTTTCCTACTTTCACGTAGAACAACCATTCAAATTTTAAAATGTTCACAAATTATTGGGCTATTCAGGAATAAATCAGCTTTTTCAAATCTTTACCATTTTACTTTTATGCCTCTTAAAGTTTTCAGTTGCAAAATTGTGATTTTTCACAAAATACATGCGTTGTTATGGTTGCTATGCACTGGCTTCCAGTGTGCCCTGAAGGTTTGCAGTCTTCTCTTCATGTCCGAACAACTTCTTGCTACTTGCTCAATTTTCACTCAACTTCCACAAATTATACATCAAAACGTAGGTATTTTTGCTGGCTTTCCGAAATTGTCACTATCATGGTTGTGAGATTTATAGAATTTTGGCAAATCTCCTCACACCAACACAAAGTCTCAAAACTCTCCATAGAAAGTCAATGGAGAGCTTGTTCAAAATCACCGCTTGATTTCTGTAATGAGAGGCATATTCGAATCGTCATATCTCCTTAACGAAGCAAAGTTAAGACATAAGGCTTGTCCCAGTATATCTTCAGACACTCCTGACGCTCACAATTCAAGAATTTCTTTCTCACCTATTACCGTTCTGAAATGAGTTAGACTTGTTTGAGGGTAGGAAATTCGTCGTTGCTCAGATTTCTTCAGATTTCAAACTCTGGAAATGAACCACTTTTTTCTCTCGTCATATCTTTTTAATGGATTTCAACAGAGACCTGAAAATTTCCATGACTGTTCACCAAAGCCTGCTGTCTCTTACGGTGAAAGAATGATATCGATACTCCAAATAGATTTAGAGTTAGAAAGCGTTGTTTGAGGGGAAGTCAAGGCAGTTTTTGCTGCGCCTCTACTCAGTTATGGTGCATTACAAGTCAAATATCTTCAATAATTCATATTTTAATGATAAATTGTCAACACTGTAAGATTCCCCCATCTCTTCTGAACAAAACGGTGTAAGAATGACCGTTCTAGCCCCTACGGTTAGGAAATTATGGCCATTTGTTTGAGAGGAATCCTCACTATGAGAAATAGACTGCAAAAATCCTGCCTCTCTCTGTTCTGAGTGTGTGTAAAACGGCTGCACCTGTTTTGGCGGGAAAAAGTACACAGCCTCTCTGATTGGTGGATTCAAATTTAGCAGCTCCCAGGCTGCTTGAATGACCTAGCAAGTTGCTCCTCTCTCCCTGTGTGTGTGTGTGTGTGTGTGTGTGTGTGTGTGTGTGTGTGTGACAGAGAGAGAGAAAGAGAGGGCGAGACAGAGTTTTTATGGGAGCATCTTATTGTATGATTTAAATTCAATATATTTAGACTGGTTGACTGAATTTGATCCTGTGTGTCTCTCTGTGCATGTGTGTTTCCATATGTTTCCATATTTGTGATTGTGTGACTGTTACCCTTTTTTTGCTGAGTTTTTTTTTCATTTAAGAAGTACATTTGAAGGACCCTTAGCATGTTCAGCATTTTTTCAGCTGTCCATTTGCTTTTCCAATTTTTCTGTTTAAGTTATTACTATTGTGCTGAATCATACTATTCTGCTATTTTATAAGATTTGTGCTAAATATAGTATTTCTGCCCATATAGTATTTCTGATTAATTATAGTTTTCTACCAAATCATATTACAGTATTTTGCTTTTTATACCATTTTTATAGGATATTTATATTCTTATATAGTATTTCTGCTTTTTATGATTGTGTAATATAGTATTTCTGCTTTTATAGGATTTGTGCTTAATACAGTATTTCTGCTAAATGTAGTATTATGCTTAATCACACTATACTATATTTCTGCCAGCTTCCCAGCAGCCAATCATATCGAGGTCTGCCGTTCTTCTCTCGTCATATCTCAGCGACGGATGTACAAAGAGCAATGAAAATCGCAGTCAAAGTACACCAAAGTCCGCTGATTCACCCAGTAAAGAATTATGCTTCTAGTCCACCTAGTTTTGAGTTACACGACGTTTTGTAACTCCAAAAAACGGCGCTCTTTGCCTCTCACCGCGATCTAATCTGACTGCTCATCACCCTGTTTCCAAGAGCCACTGTCTTCCCAGTGGCGCAGCTGTAATGACACAGGTCTGCACCCAAAGGTCGTGGGTTCAACTCCACCTTGGACAACATGTTTTTTGCCCTACAAATTAATACACTATCACAGACCACTAATTCATATTCATCATTTATTACAATTCTGAAAACTTTTTACCAGCTTTTCTAATATGGACCTCACATTCTTCTTAACACTCCATGGCACAAATACTCTTCCCTTTAGGCTCTGTGAATGTGTGTGTGTATCAATATTTCTCCCATTTTAAAGTATTACTCCTCCATAATTGAATTTCTCTTAAATCAAAGTACTTTTACTACATCTTAGTACTTCTGCTCAATCATAGTATTTCTGCTAAATCATAGTATTTTTGCCAAATCATGGTTTTTGTGCCAAATCATCAGAATCATGTTTATTGGCCAAGTATATGTGCATACAAATACAAGGAATTTGGTTCCGGTAGATGGTGGCTCTCGAGCACAGCAATGTAAATCTCTCTCACACACACACACACACACACACACACACACACACATATCTATATATACATTACACATGCATACACATACATACACAAAGCTGTTAAACCAACTATAAATAACTAATCTAAACGTATATACATAAATACAGAAATGAAATGAGGTGGAATGAATACTACAGAATGTACATAAGGTGCAGTTGCAGTCTGGCAGTGGAGCAGTGTGACAGTTCAACTGTTTAGAAGGGAGATGGCGAGGGGAAAGAAACTGTTCCTGTGTCGGGTGGTCCTGCTCTGCAGGCTTCTGTACCGTGTGCCAGAGGGCAGCAGATCAAAAAGTCTGTGTCCAGGGTGTGAGGGGTCTGTGATGATTTTCCCTGCCCGTTTCCTGGTTCTTGAGAGGTACAGATCCTGGATGGAGGGCAGGGGATCCT